>NW_006408945.1:76201-77485 GCF_000296735.1 Chrysochloris asiatica | reverse complement strand
TGGTTCTAGGGGGAAAATCTTGACCTTAGAAACTTAGGGGAATATTGCATTTCTCTGTGGACATCCAGGCTAATGTTTGGAATTAAATAAATATAACTGAACACTAAGATGAAAAACAATTTGCCATTAACTGCCAAGTGGCTAGATCTGTTACACTTGGGCCTATAGGGCCTCGAACCTCTGCACGGTCTGCAACAGGAAATAATATGAGAATATGAATTAAATTAAGAAGAACATGGCATCAGGATTAGAGGAAGACTCATTAATAACCTGTGATATGCAGATAGTACAACTTTGTTTGCTGAAAGCAAATACAACTTAAAATATTTACTGATGAAAATAAAAAACTACAACCTTCCATATGAGTTGCACCTCAATGTAAAGAAAACAAAAATCCTCACAACTGGACAAGTAAATGACACCATGACAAATGGAGGAAAGATGGAAGTTGTCTTGAAAAGCATTTTTAATTTTACAGTTTTATTGAATATTATGACTAAAGACAAAAGAAAGGAACTGGATATAAATACAATATTCTCATGTGTAAAGTTATTTGTCATGGAGATGTTGTTAGGTGCCCTTTGGTCTTTCCAACTCTTAAGGATCCTATATAGTGTGCCCAAAGGAGCAGATAGTGGGTTTGAATCATGAACATTTCTATTAGCAGTCCACTGCTTATCCTATAGTGCCATACCAGGACTCTTCCCATTAAGATGTTGTTGTTGTTGTTGTGAAATGCCATTGAGTCAGTTCAGTGCATTAACACACAGCACCATACCAGGGACTCCTCCCATGGAGATTGTT
This sequence comes from Chrysochloris asiatica, assembly GCF_000296735.1. Classification (NCBI taxonomy): domain Eukaryota; kingdom Metazoa; phylum Chordata; class Mammalia; order Afrosoricida; family Chrysochloridae; genus Chrysochloris; species Chrysochloris asiatica. The sequence goes on along the minus strand of NW_006408945.1, from coordinate 76,681 downwards.
ATTGTTGTTGTTAGGTGCCATCAAGTCAGCACCGACTCATAGTGACCCTATGCACAGCAGACTGAAACACTGCCTGATCCTGGGCCAACCTCACTCCTGTTGCCACTCTTGAGCCCATTGTTGCTGCCACTTGACAAATCCATCTCGCTGGGGGTGTTCTTCTTTTTCTCTGACCCTCCACCTTACCAAACATGATACCCTTCTCCAGTGACTTGTCCTTCCTGACAATATGTCTGAAGTATGAGAGATGAAGATTGGTCATGCTGACCTCCAAGGAGCACTCTGGCTGCACTTCTTCCAATACAGATCTGTTGGTTCTTTTGGCACCCCATGACATTTTCAATATTCTCCTCCAACACCATAATTTAAAAACATCAATTCTTCTATAGTCTTCCTTATTCACTGTACAGCTTTCACATGCATGTGAGGTTATTGAACATACCATGGCTTGGGTCAAGCGCACCTTAGTCCTCAAGCTGA
>NW_006408945.1:63507-75176 GCF_000296735.1 Chrysochloris asiatica | reverse complement strand
GTTCCTTGTTCTTTGCCAATTCCTTCAATGCACCTTGGACTTCATCCTTATAGAGACTAATAATTCTGAAATTTCTATACATATGAGTGCATACTGAAATAAAACATTATTTTAATTGATGTTGAATGATAAAAACCATGTTTCTCATTGTTGGAAATCGAGGTTAGAGATATGTAAGGAGTGACAACTAGAATGAACCGTTTTGTACTGAATTTGAATTTCAATATAGACTACTCTTAGTACTTGTTTGCAAAAAGAAATGTATGGATAGAAAAATAAAACCAAACCCACTATGATCAAGTTGATTTTGATTCATAGTGACCCTGTTAAAGACAGAGTAGAACTGCCACTCATGTTTTCCAAGGCTGGAAATTTTTACAAAAACAGACTGCCATATCTTTCTGACATAGAGTAACTAGTGGGCTCAAACCATTGACCTGTCAGTTAGAACTGAGTGCTTTAGACACTGTGACTCCTTAAAGTACAGAAGGAAAATATAAAGGAACCAAACACATCTTGATATGATGTGAGAAGAATTATACTTCACATCTGTGATTGCCCTCCCAAACACCATAACTTCAGTCTAACCATGAGAAATATCTCAGCTAATCCCAAATTAAAAACATTCTAAACAATTCTTGACCAGCTGCAGTGCAGTGAATTATTTGTCTGTTGTAGCTATAGTCTAAGGAGCCCTGGTAGCATAGTGGGTTACACATTGGGTTTCTTACTGCAATGTCAGCAGTACAAATCCACCAGGTGCTCCCAGGGGGAAAGATGAAGCTTTCTGCTCCAATACAGATTTATAGCCTCAGAAACCCTAGATGGGGTGCCTACGTGGCCTGGTGTGGTGCTGTAGGAAAAGCACTAGACCACAAAGTTGGCTTGAACCTCAAAGCAGCAGTTCAAACTCACCAGCTAACACTCAGAAACCCTATACAGGGTCACTATGAGTCAGAACCAACTTGATGGCACTACAGAACTGACTTGACAGCAGGCAGAAGAAGCAGCAGCTATACTCTTTGTAATTCCTACCAATTGACTTTTTCCTGATATGTCTAAGTAAGAGAACGTAAGGGAAGATGCAGAAAGGATTGCATGATTCAGTTGTGAGTGACTGTTAATACTGTAAATGGTGATTGTAAAAACTTGGATTCCTAACAAGGGGATTGGCCAATTTTACCAGCCTGCTGGGTATAAAATGAGGCATCTTAGAAGCAGGAATGGGAGAATATCATTACCAAAACATTTGAAAACAGAAGATTCAGAAGCACTCCCTGTGGACTCTAAGATCACTGTGCATTGAACTTCCGCCATAAGAGCGGTAGATGAATAGCGACAGCAGAACCAAGAGTCAGAGGATTAGAAATTCATATTTATTTTAATGCCTATGAAATATTATATATGTACTATAATTTATGTAAACAATTTCCTGTTGATGGACATTTGGGAATTTGCCAATGTTGTACTCTTCAAATAAAATATTGTGCAATTTTTTACCATATGTAATTTTCTTTTTAAAATATACTGTTTGAAGTGGGATTGCTAAATCAAAAGATATACGGATTTAAAAAAATAATTACTGCCAAACTGCATTATAGATTGGTGTTATTGTTAAGTGCCATTGAGTCAGTTCTGACTTATAGTGACCCTGTGTAGGGTTTCTGACAAGCGGCTGGTCAGCTTAAACCTCCAATCTTGTGGTTCAAACCAACCTTGCAACCATGCATTAACCCACAGTGCCACACCAGGCCTCTGCATTATAGATTAGTTGTATTGATTGATATTCAAGTAGCAAGGCATAAGAAAGTCTGCTCTTCTTTGATTAATGTGGAATTTTGTTTACTTTTTCATTTTGCTAATGTTGTTGTTAAGTGCTATTGAGCTATTCTGACTCATAGGGACCTGGTATAGGGTTTCCAAAAAGTAGCTGGTGGTTTTGAACTGCCAACCTTGTGGCTAGCCATCCAGTGCTTATTCTACAGCACCACAACAGGACTTCTTTGCTAATTTGGAAGGCTAAAGTCTGATATGTCTTTGTTACCTTTAACAGCGTTCATTTATAATTACCTAAGACTTTAAAATTAAGTATTGCATTCTCAAATTATCATGCATATTTGCAAAGCTTTAACTTTCCCCACTCTCTTCAGTAAGGAGCTCTAGTAGCATAGTGGATTACAAGCTGGGCTGCTAGCTGTAAAGTCAATATTTCAAATCTACTAGTCCCTCTATTAGAGAAAGATGAAGCTTTCTGCTCCTGTGAAGATTTATAGCATCAGGAACCCTATACAGGGTCAATATGAGTTGGAAATGACTCAACACCATACAACTATCACCATCCTCTTCAATACAAATATTTTGGGAAACAAGGTCATGTCACAGGATGTGAATCGAAGTTATAATTTTACAGAAATTACAATAAATTATTCTCAGTTATAAGCCATCAAAATGGCTGATGGCTAACTTTGTGGTTATTAGTTGCTGCAAGTCAACTCCAACTTTTTGTGACCTCAAGTACAGCAGAATAAAACATTGCACCATCTTCATGATACTATACTTGAGTTCACTTTGTGGCCACTGTGTTATTTTGATTGTCTTCCAACTAAGAAGCTCATCTTCCAGAACTTTATCAGATAATATTCTCTTGTGATCCATAGGACTTTTATTGCTTAATTTTTTTGGAATTATGTTACCAGACCTTTTCTTCTAGTCTATTTCAATCTGGAAGTTCCACTGAAACATAACAGCCATGAGTGACCTTGTTGGCATTTGAAATACCAGTGGCATAGCTTCCAGCATCATAGCAACATGACAGCAATCAGTATATGACAAGCAGACAGATAAGGGTGGTTACTAACTTTAGCAAAAGATAATGTACTAGAAGCATATCAGGAGAGACATAAAACAGATGAATGACTGGATAATCAGCTTTAAAGGGGGATAAGTAGCAGTCCTGAGGGCACAAGAACTACAGTAAAGGTATCTTAGCAAGAATTTTATCAGCATATTGCCAAAGACAAAATAAATGCCCTTCTGCCACTACATATTGGAGAAATGTTGGCAAATGCTTACTTAACTCAATTTTCAAAGACCTGAGAGAAAGTGAGTGATTGACCTGGCCTATGTCACATGTCTGTTTCTTGACTGCAGGTTTAAGAAGGAGAACTGATGCTTGCAGTTTCCATAGTAGGAACTGGACAGTTCCTCTTATCAAGTATGCAAACGACGGAGTTCTCCAAAAGGGAGATGAGAGGGCTGTTAAGAACAGATTGGATGCTGAATTACAAAACACTGACAAATGCCATCACTCTTAATCTAATCATTCTGATGAGGGCAGAACCTGTTCTTTGTCAAAATGTTGTTTTGTTGTTGTTGTTGTAAAGTGCCATCAAGTCAATACCAGCTCATAGCAACATTATGCACAGCAGAGCGAAACACTGCCCAATCCTGGGCCAACCTCACTACTGTTGCCACGCTTGAGTCCATCCATGCTGACACTTGGCCAATCCATCTTGTTGGGGATCTTCCTCTTTTTCTCTGACCCTCCACCTTACCAAACATGACATCCTTCTCCAGCGACTGCTCACTCCTGATAATATGCCCGAATTACGAGAGACGAAGTTTGGCAATCTTAACCTCTAAGGAGCACTCTGGGTGCATTTCTTCCAAAACGGATCTATTGGTTCTTTGGGCAGCTCATGGCATATTCAATATTCTCCTCCAACACCATAACTCAAAAGCATCAATTCTTCTATGGTCTTCTTTATTCACTGTCCAGCTTTTGTATGCATATGAGGTTATTGAAAATACCATCGCTTGGGTCAAGTGCACCTTAATCCTCAAGCTGGCATCTTTGTTCTTCAATACTTGAAAAAGGTCAGGTGCGGCAGATTTGCCTAATGCAATACGTTGTCTGATTTCTTGACTGCTGCTTCCGTGAGTGTTGATAGTTGATCCAAGAATGAAGTCCTTGACAACTTCAATCTTTTCTCTGTTGATAAAAATGTTGTTTATTGGCCCAGTGGTGAGGATTTTTGTTTTTGTTTTGTACATTGAGATGTAATCTATACCAAAGGCTGTATTTTTTTTATCTTCATTAGTAAATGTTTAAGTCCTCTTCACTTTCAGCAAGCAAGGTTATATCATCTGCATATCGAGGTTGTTAATGAGTCTTCCTCCAATCCTGATGCCATGTTTTTCTTCATATAACCCAGCTTCTCGGATTATTTGCTCAGCATACAGGCTGAATAAATATGGTGAAATAATACAATATTGTATTCTTTCAAAGACTGAAAGAATACAATCTTTAATTTTAAAACTTTCAGTGATCCCATGTTCTGTTCGAACAACTGCTTCTTGGTCTATGTACATATTTCTTATGAGTACAATTAAGTGTTCTGGAATACTCATACTTCTCAATGTTGTCCATAGCTTGTCATGATCCACACAATCAAAAGCCTTTGCATAGTTAGTAAAGCACAGATAAACACCTTTCTGATAGTCTCTGCTTTCAGCCAAGATCCACCGGACATCAGCAATGATATCCCTTATTCCACAGCCTCTTCTGAATCTGGCTTCAACCTCTGGAAGTTCTCTGTCAATGTATCCTTGCAGCTGTTTCTCTATTACCTTTAGTAAAACTTTACTCACATGGGATATCAAAGAGATTGTCCAATGATTTCTGCATTCCAGTGGGTCACCTCTCTTTGGAATGGGCACAAATACAGATGTCTTCCAATCAGTTGGCCAGATAGTTGTCTTCCAAATTTCTTGGCAGAGATGAGTGAGTGCCTCCTGTGCCGTCTCACTTTCTTGAAAGATTTCAATTTTTTTTCCATCCATTCCTGGTGCCTTGTTCTTTGCCATTTCCTTCAATGCATCTTGGACTTCCTCCTTCAGTATCATTGGCTCTTGATCATATGCTACCTCTTGATACTGTTGAACATTAACCATTTCCTTTTGGTACAGTGATTCTATGTATTCCTTCCATCTTCTCTTGATGCTTTCTGCATCATTCAATAATTTGCCCAGAGAATCTTTTAATAACAAAAGTTGAGGCTCAATTTTTTTCTTCAGTTCCCTCAGCTTGAGAAATGCTGAGGGTGTTCTTCCTAATTGGTTTTCTGCCTCCAGATCTTTACACATTTTGTTGTAATATTTGGCTTTATCTTCTCGAGCTGATCTTTGAAATTTTCTGTTCAGCTCTTGGACCTCCTCATTTCTTCCATTTGCTTTAGCATCTCTATGCTGGTGAGCAAGTTTCAGTGTCTCTTCTGGCAGCTATTTTGACCTTTTCCTTCTTTCTTGACTTAATGACTTTTTGCTTTCTTCGTGTATGATATTCTTGATGTCATTCCACAATTCTTCTGGTCTTTCATCTTTAGTGTTTAATGTATCAAATCTATTCTTCAGATGATCTCTAAATTCAGGTGGGATGTATTCAAGGTCACATTTTGGCTCTCATGGACTTGTTTTCATTTTCTTCAGCTTCAGTTTGAATTTGCATATGAGTAATTGATGGTCTTTTCCACAATTTGCTCCTGGCCTTGTTTTGACTGATGATATGGAGCTTTTCCATCGTCTCTTTCCACAGATGTAGTCAATTAGCTTTCTATGTCTTCCATCTGGTGAAGTCCATGTGTATCATCAACTTATGCTGTCTACAGAAGGTATTTGAAATGAACAAATCATTGATTTTTTAGAATTCTATCATGAGATCTCCAGTATCATTTCTGTTACCAAGGCCATATTTTCCAACTATTGATCCTTCCTCTTTGCTCCCAACCTTTGCCTTCCAATCACCAGTAATGATCAATACATCTTGATTGCATGTTTGATCAATTTCAGATTGAATAACTTGGCTGAATTCTTTTATTTCATCCTCACTGGCTTTAGTGGTTGGTGTGTTAATTTGAATAATAGTGGTATTAACTGAGCTTCCCTGTAGGTGCATGGATGTTATCCTATCACAGACAGCATTATACTTAATAACTGATCTGGATATGTTCTTTTTGACAATGAATGCAGCATGCCTTCACTCTTTATGTGCTGACAGGATTACATCTGAGCCTGAAAAGTTAAGGGCAAAACCCCCCAAAATATTTACCACTTTGAGGGATATCCTGGATGTCTGGTAATGACATTCTGTGCTCTATTAAGCTTCAACTGAACACATCTCTAATGTTTACTAATTAACTAATGGTGTGGCATTTTAAGACAAGCACTGAACTACTAACCACAAGTTGGCAGTTCAAACCCAATACTTGCTCCTCAGAAATCCTATACAATATCACTATGAGTTGGAACTGACTCCACAGTACATAATAGCAACAACAACAATGGTATTCTAATATATACTATGAAATAAAGAACATTAAAATATAGGGGCAATTGGGAAGATTTAAATATTATCTATGTATTAGAAACTATGATATTAATGTTAAATTCTTGAGACAATCATATTGAGATTTTGTAAAAGAGTGACCTTGTTTTTAGAAGTCCCATATCATATTTAAGAGTAAAAAGTCATGATGTCTAACCACAACAATTCAACATAATGTATTAACCACAATATAATTTATAATAGCAAAATAATGGTTACAATATAAATGCAATGATGAAAATCCATAGTAACAGACTCTATACAGTAGAAGTAGAATTATGGGCTTACCTTTTTTTTTTTTAACTTATTCTTCTGATTCCCTGTCCCCCAAAAAAAGTGTGTTGTTTAAGGGAGTTAAAAAAGATTGCTTTTTCAAGTGGAAATAATTTTAACATGATTTCCTTAGGATATAAAAAATGCCAAACCAGAAAAATCTCTGAACTACCATTCCAATTTTTCTTTTATTAATACCTTCAGAGTCAAGGATTCTACATAAATTAATTAATTGGCAAAAAAAATAACAAAACTTAATAATTTCTTCAAACTTTGGCACCTGCAGTTAACAAGGACAAAGTAGGATGAACTGAAATAAGTTGATGTACAGTCAAATGCATGCTGGACATTTTTAAAAACTGAAATCATAGATTGCAAGACATTTTCAGAGATCCTAGAATGGGTGAAATCCTGAACATATATCAGCTGACAACTGCCTAACAAAATAAAGCAATGTTCATGAAGAATAACCATGAAGAAAGAAATTATAAAATGCTGATAATAGAGGCAAAACAAGTCATAATATAGACAAACTTTACCTGCTATTTAGTTTTTTTCTAGGATCAGTATTGGTACCCACAAAAAATTTCTGGAACCTTCTGCATTGTACACTAAACAATGATCTCATGTCATCTTTGGCATGTGTGCATAGGTTACAGATTTGTTCTATCTCCCTGTTGTCAAACAATAGAAAGAGTAGAAAGTTGAGTTGCAATGTCTTGGGTCTACAAATGGCACCATTTGGAAAGGCGTTTTTCCTGTGGAACCTGTCTTCTTTGACTGAAACCTATTCAATTAGAACTGTTCATTCCTGACCTACTGCCCCCTTGACACTGATCTGTCCTGAAGAGGATGCCAATATATTGTCTGTCAAATTTATATTAGAAAGCCATAACACAAGTTCTCTATTTCTATATTGCACACAATGCTTTATGTCAAAGCTTGATAAACATGAAATCACATTTTCAAAGGTTAAAAAACAAGTGTCAGTCAGTCAAAACTTGTTGACCACTGTGAGTGTCTCAATGGTTGACCTTGAACTCTTCCATGACTCTGAGGTCAATGATATGTCATTAGAGAAGATATTTCTTATACATTTATGATAAACTCAATTCTTTGACTCTGATCTTGACATTTGAAACAATTTTTAAGTTATTTATCTTCAAATACCTACTGAGTGAGTAAAAATACAAAGAAATAAAGGATCAATCTTCCTTTCCATTGTGCAATGAACTAACCATTTCATGCAATGAAATTGATGTTAATAGAAGTTATATATGCATATCTACCAGACAAAGAACCTTAAGATTTCTATAGAAGTTAAGATTTAATAACCACACACACACAAAAAAAACAAGGTAGAAAAAAACACAAAGCAATGTATAACATTTAATATACACTGTACCGCCACCTCTTATAATTTTATATAGCTGAAGAGAATTAGCAGATAGTATTATGTAAGCATATTCAAAGGTCTGAAAGAATCATGAAATTCATCTTTCATTATATTATGACTATTTTGTGCCACTTAAATATATTTTTAGATTTATAATATACTACAAAAGTATGTTAAGTGTTGTAACCATGGCAATGAAATAGGATGAACATAAAGCTAATGTTCTCCCATGTAGACTATCTCATAATTCACAATAAAACATTAAAATATATATACATATGCTAAATGATGCTATCTACAAATCATCAGGGTTGGTTATTAATATCAAATACTATGGAATTAGAGATCACCCAAGACAGTATTACTCTGTTTAGATAGTTGAAAGAGTCTTACTCTCAAAATGCAATTATTTCTTAGAAATACTGAATTTTATTTGTGTTTGTTTCTGCCAACTTAAAAAGAGCACTTTAATTTGCATTTCCCCTCTTCAGTTATAAGCAATACATTTTTAAAGAAAAAGCATAAATGTGTTACAGACATACACAGATTATTTTAGTAGACATAATTTTATTATTTTCATCCATTGAAGGCTTAAAGTTAGCTTACACTCTTCTTAGGTATAGCCAATGGATATCAATATAAACCTTTTAAAATTTTAACTATAAAAATTTAACATAAAATGATATCCACCTAAGTACTCTGTAGAAGTACAAGAGTATAAATATAGGCCACAGAATCTAAATGTCTATTAAGTTATTTTTTTTTTCAAATGTATTCAGCCATGTCATATTCTGTACTGTCTTTTATATGAGATGAAGTGTGACTGAAAATAAAGCTAGGCAGCTTTATTATTATTTTAGCAATCACAATTCTGTGCCTCATTTTAGTTTCCAACTCAGATAATCAAGTTCATTACACTTTAGTGTCTATGTACATTTCCCACTGCCGTTTGTTAAGACTAAAGCAAAGATGGTCACTGAGGGGAAAACAGCCCTTAAACCCTATACTTAGTCACTTCAGACTCACATCCACTTGCAGGAGAAATACATGACAGATCTATTGTTCTGTATTAGCAGGACATTGTCCCAGTATATGAACACATGCAAGCTACTCAGGAAGGCCTTTGAATATTTAAGGCAAGACACTAGTGGCTCATCCCAGTGGGAACCGCAGAAAAGGGGAACCTGATTAAATTTAATGTCATTGTCACTTTTTTTTTTTTCCATTGCGAAGAATTATATAGGTAGCCATAGCTACCACACTGTTCAGACAGCATGACCACAATATTCCCCCTCAGAGGTTGGCGTCAAGGACTGAATTATTCACTCAAAGAATGTGATTCATTGCTGGATGTGGTTCTTACAAGATTAAAAGAGTCATCAGTATATAAAATGCACATCCATACTCTAGGGGCAAAAGTGAAAAACAAGCCACTGCAATCTTTTGATCACTAATTATATTTTGTAAGAATAGCATTAAAATGATCAGAACATTTTCATATATGAGTATAATTTGTACTGTGAGCCTAGATCTTTGTTCGTTATTTTAAAAATCATCTTGAAGTTAAATGTTTTAATACAAATTGCTGAAGGAGTTTCGAGGGAAATTATCTTCTATTCCTAATCCCTTTAAAAGTAAAGCCATTTACTAAATATTCAATTATGTTTCCCTATGGTATGCAAAATCGCTGAGTAAAATCTCCTACTTCATATAAGGTTACTTATTCAGCAGCAGCAAATTGAAACTATAATAACCTGTAAATTTTTACCATATACTTTGTCTTTTATTGAAATGCAATTTCCTTCCTGTCTCTAAGTTTACATTTTCCTTTGTGTTAGGTAAATAGTTTGAATGTGCAGAGTCTTTCTTAAAAATCTATTCACCTATTTAAGTAAATATGTTGCTAAGTGAAATTATTAAAGTTCAAACTTCTTATGGTTTTCACTTCAAATAATACTATCAAATAATGTTATCTAAATAATATGCAATTTTTTTAGTCATCTCATCTTAAATTTGTTAGGAATCATATGGGATTTCATATCTTTTTTTACTACATCAGGCCTTGTTTTAACATGGGAACAGAAAAGTGAATGCTAACTCCTGCATAAGATAATTCACAAAGGAAGTCATTGGCGGCTTTTTGAAAAACAGTTATAAGCTTTCTTTTGCAGAATGTCTGTTCATCAGTTCAAACCCAGTCCATGCAGACCTACTGAAAACCACTGTCACCTGAGTGTCACTCAGTAAGTTCATAATATGAACGGGAGTCAGACTCAGTCTGATTAATCATGGACACAAGTCTACATCACAGCACCCACCATCATAATTGGCTTCTTCGTTTGAAGTCTGAGGAGACTGAATGGACAATGGAATTTGAACTACCAACTCATTCTGGTTTCACCAGAGAAAGATGAAGGCTTCCTGGTGAGGTAACTTGGAAAAGTTAGTACTGCTCCTACTGTGCATTAAACCTGTCCTGTAAATAAATAGAAGCTTTCCTTCGTGTACGTTTATACTGACGTACTTTAAACCACCAATTCATTCATTTTGCACACATAGGGTGAAAGAAGTGTTCTTTTATGCTTGTCATCAAAGAAAAAATGTTGAAGAAGATTCATTATTGTTTTAGTCTAGTTGGTAATAATTGTTTAAAAGAATATTAATAATATTAAAAAGAATTTTATTTGTACTCCACACCTAAGTACGTTAAATTCCAGTAAAATTTTGTTTGCTGAGAGAAAACCATTTCTAAACTTTTCTTACATACAGTCTTTTCCCACAGTATTAAAGTATGCTAAAGTCAAATTCAGAGATTCTCATTTTTTACAACTGAAAAAAGAAATCTCTATGCAAATAACACATATTGATTATTTAAATTCGACTCCTACAGCAATAACACCTTAAAAAGTTGGGTTGATTATCATGAAATTTATGAGAGGACAAATGTGCACAGAGGAAGCTTTGGAGATGCAATTTTGTTCCTGGAATACCAAAGGATATTTTCCTCAGTGAAATGTTAAACAATGTGCCTTCAACAATAAATTGACAATGCCTTTCCTGAGGCTTGTGGTGTGGTCACGCTGTTGATCTTGTCTTTTCTTCTTAATGTGCTCCCATACCAGAGACATTACAATGGTCATTCACAAAAACTACAGTACAGATAAGTTTAAGATGCTCCTCCTGTAATGTTTCTTTCTTCCAGCTGCAGCTGGGTTTACAGCTGGTGTCTTTTTTTTCCATTACCTGAATGGATTTCTGCTTCTTAACTGTACCAGCTTGACATTCATTGTGGCCTTAAGTTCAATCGGAATATTTTAGTGTCTCTTGGTTTCTGAGTTACCTTCTACATTTTAATATTTTTAAAGTTAGCTTTCCTAATGTTTAATATTTTATAATGCAAAAGTTCTTAGTTATATTCCTTCATAATTCTCTATACTTCTCATACATTAAAATGACTAAAAGATACAAATAAAAGTATTTTTAAATTCTTAATTAAGATAAGGATTTGCTTTTCAAACTATTCTAGTTACAGAAAAAAAGTTATTAAAAATGGAACTACTTAACCATGTATACTTTCTTGATATTGCATCTGAAAATGTTTACAACATTTATAAAAAC
>NW_006408945.1:60986-62850 GCF_000296735.1 Chrysochloris asiatica | reverse complement strand
GCAAATCTGTTGCACAAGATTTATTTAAAGTGTTGAAGAACAAAGATGTCAGATTGAGAACTAAGGTGCACCTGACCCAAGCCACAGTATTTCCAATAACCTCATATGCATGTGAAATCTGGACAGTGAACAAGGAAGACCGTACAAAAATTGACACTTTTGAGTTATGATGTTGGAGAAGAATATTGAAAGTGCCATGGGCGTCCAAAAGAGCCAACAGATCTGTGTTGGAAGAAGTGCAGCCAGAGTGCCCCTTGGAGTCCAGGATGGCCAAACTTCGTCTCTCATACTTCGGACATACTGTCAACAGGGACCAGTCACTGGAGAAGGATATCAGGTTTGGTAAGGGGGAAGTTCAGAGAAAAAGAGGAAGACCTCCAGTGAGATGGACTGGCAAAGTAGCAGCATCAATGGGCTCAAGCATGGCAACAGTAGTGAGGTTGCCCAGGATCAGGTAGTGTTTCGTTCTGCTGTACATAAGGTCAATATGACTCAGCACCTACTCACTGGCACCTAACACCAACAACATACTGATTGAATAAGTATGGTGAAAGCATACAACCCTGGCAGACACCTTTCCTAATTTTAAACCATTCAGTATTTCCAAGTTCTGGTTGAATAACTGCCTCTTGATCTATGTACAGGTTCCTCATGAATACAATTAAGTGCTCCAGAATACTCATTCTCCACAATGTTGTCCGTAGCTCATCAAGATCCACACTAACAAAAGTCTTAGCATAGCCAATAAAACACAGGTAAACGTCTTTCTGGTATTCTATGCTTTCAGCTAAGATCCATCAGACATCAGCAATGGATCTTAGCCAAAAGCAGAAAATACATACATCCACGTCCACGTCCTCATGTGATTCCATCTTGAACCTCTAGCAATTCCCTGTCAATGTGCAGTTGCAGCCGTTTTTGAATTTTTTTAGCAAAATTTTACATACATGTGGTATCAGTAATATTGTCCAATGATTTCCACTTTCAGCTGTGTCACCTCTCTTTGGAATGGGAACAAATATGGATCTTTTCCAATCAGTTGGCCAGGTAGCTAGCTATTTTCCAAATTTCTTGGCATAGATGACAGAGTGCCTCTGGTGTTGTACCTGTTTATTGAAATATTTCAGTTTGTATTCCATTAATTCTCCCTGTTTGAGAAATATTGACCATGTGCTTCCATTTTGGCTTTCTAATTTCAGATCTTTGTACATTTCATTATAATATTTGACTTTGTCCTCTTGAATGGCCCTTTGTAAGTTTCTATTCAGCTCTTTTACCTCCTCCTTTCTTCCATTTGCTTTAGCATCTATATGTTCCAGCAAGTTTCAGAGCCTCTTTTGACATCCATTTTGGTCCTTTTCTTCTTGTCTTCTTAATGACCATTTGCTTTCTTCCCTCATGATGTCTTTGATGGCATCCCACAACTCTTCTGGTCTTCTATAATTGGTGTCTAATTCATAAAATCTGTTCTTGAGATGGAATATGTTCAAGTTCATATCTTGGCTCTTGTAGCCTTGTTTTAATTTTCATTAGCTTCAGTCTCCACTTGTATATTAGCATATTGATGACCTATTCCACAGACTGCCTCGGTGTTGTTTTGGCTGAGGATATGGAACTTTTCCACCATCTATTCACACATGTAGCCAATTTGATTTCTGTGTAGTCCATTTGGTAAGGTCCATGTGTACAGTTGTCTTTTATATTGTTTTTAAAAAGGTATTTGCAATGAAAAAATCATTGATCTTGCAAAATGCTATCATGCAATCTCCAGCATCATTTCTATCACCAAGGCCATATTTTCCAATGACTATTCCTACCTCTTTGTTTCTAACCTTCGCATTCCAATCACCAGTAATTGTCAATA
>NW_006408945.1:54045-60426 GCF_000296735.1 Chrysochloris asiatica | reverse complement strand
TCAACTCTTCTTTAAGGAGGCAGATCTTCCCTAGTTGTATTTTGAGTGTCTTTCAACATGAGGGGCTCATTTTCTGGCACTTTGTCTAACAAAATTCTGGTGCTTTTCATCATGTTTCAATATTCAGTTTTCTGGTGTTATCAGACAGTGTTCCACTACTTAATAAGTTTTCTGTGACTAAATATTTGGAAGCAGTCTGTCTCTCCTCCTTCCGAGACTGTCTTAGTCTGAAACCAGGCCACCATTGATGACCACGATGGTATTTAAAGTATAGTCAGAGTTAGACTATAACTAATAGCAGGGAATTGGTGGAGTCAATTATATAACAGGAAAATTCATATTTTCATTGAAGTTAATTATAAGACAAAGCTAAATAAGGCTGTCATGGATTGAATTGTGTATTCTCAAAATATCTATCAACTTTGCTGGACCATGATCTTCAGAGGTTTGACAGTTAGGTAATGAGGTCATTTGGCAATTGTGTAATGATCTCTCATATTGAGATCTGATGTGATAAAATAATCAGGCTTAATGCACCAGACTGCAAAGCCATTTGAACTGCAAGGTCGGTGGTTAAAGCTTACCAGTTGCTCCTTGGAAACCCTATACAGGGTCACTGTGGGTCGAACTGACTCGATGGCTTTTAACAACAGCAACGACAATAACAAATATTAGGATTAAGGGTAGAATGCAACCTCTTAATCCCATCACAGCCCTGATCTGATGTAAGGGTAATTTCCCTGTGGTGTGAACTGTAGCATATTTTATTTTACAAAAGAAGAGAGATGCAAGAAAAGAGTGAGGAACCCAGACTAACAAGAAAGATAAATCAGGAGTGATGCTCATCGTTTGGACCCAGGTCCCTGAGCTGGGAACCTCCTAGACATAGAGAAAGATTCATGCCAGTACATATCATGGAAATCACCTAGTGATGTCAAGCTCACAGTTGTTGAAAGGAAATAAGGATCTTTCTCCAGAGCTGAAAGAGACAGAGAAAGTGTCCCCTTGAGCTGGTGCCCTTAATTTGGACATCTAGCATCCGAACAGTGAGAAAACACATTTTTGTTTGTTAAAATCAGCCACTTGTGATATTTCTGTTATGCTACCCTAGATAATTGGAGTCCTGGTGGGGTGCTGTGGGCTAATGCATTAGATTGCAAAGTCATTTGAACTGTAAGATCAGTGGTTCAAGCTCACCAGCTGCTACTTGGAAACCCTGCTGCTACAGGGTCACCATGGGTTGGAACCAACTCAATGGCACTTAACAACAGCAACAACCCTAGATAACTAAGACAAAGTCCAAAAGTCTAAAATATCAGATGTTGCAGATGCAGATTAAGACTGAAAAAGATATTCAGAACTAGAAATAAGTAAACTATACTGCATTTTTATATAATTTATCAGCTGTGTGGTAAAGTGGTACCAAGGGCTTTGTTGTTGTTGTTAAGTGCCGTCGAGTCGGTTCCGACCCATAGCGACCCTGTACAGGGTTTCCGAGGGTGTAAATCTTTACAGGAGTAGAAAGCCTGATCTTTCTCCCGCGGAGCAGCTGGTAGTTTCGAACCGCTGACCTTAAGGTTCGCAGCCTGATTCGTAACCACTACGCTACCAGAGCTCCTTACCAAGGGCTTTCCAAGGAGCCACTGGTGAGTTTGAACCACTGACCTTGTGTTTCAAACTGACCTTATGGTCGAGTGCTTATCCTATGATGGCAGACCAGGACTCAGTAAACATTATTTATAGGAACAACCCAGTATCTTTCCTATCAGAACCTTTATCTTTTGGAAAAACTCTCTATATTTTCTATCCTTTTAATTTTATATCTCACAGAACTTTTCAGTTTTTAAAATAATAATTTTTCTTTTGCCATAAGTTTAAAACATTTTGGATCGCTAAAACCAAGGCCTGCTATGAGTCAGAAAGTACTCCACAGCACTTAACAACCAGTGTACTTATAAGATATATCTATATAGAGAATTTTTTGCATATTATATATCTCATAAACATATTTTTTTATATTTGTATTTGTTTTATAATACTATTTGTATTACAAGAATAAGGAAGATCATACAAATGAGTGGAATGAGAGATATTAATTGAGACAATAAAATAAGAAATGAAAAGAAATTTAACAAATCGATGCAAATGGCATGGATGCCCTGTCTGACCTGCTCCAGCTTCATAAGAGGGAAGAAGGAGAATCACCAGGTCAAGGCCAATTCCTATAAGACATAGGTTGTTGTCAAGTGCCTCAAGTTAGGTCTGACTCATAGTAACCCTGTATAAGGTTTCCAAGGGGCAACTAGTGAGTTTGAACCATTGACTTTGTGGTTCAAACCAATCTTGCGGTCCAGTGCTTTATCCCACAGCACCACACCAAGACATAGGTTAGGCAACTGATATTATATAAAAATGCTATACAGTTTTTAAAATTCAAAGAAGCAGCTGGAATCTATATACAACAGAATGAAACACTCCTCAGTCCCGTGCCAACCTCACAACTGTTGCCATGCCTGAACTCATTGCTTCCACCTTTGTTAACAATCCATCTCATTGGATGTCTTACTCTTTTTCTCCAACCTTCCACTTAAACATATATGATATCCCTCTTCAGGGACTGGTCTGAAGTATGAGAAATGAAGTCCGATCATCCTGGCTTCCAAATAGCATTCTGGTTCTACTTCTTCAAACACAGATTTGTTCATCTGGCAGTCCATGGAGCCTTTAATATTCTTCTCCAACACCATAACTCAAATGCATCAATTCATCCACGGTTTTCCTTTGTTGTACAACTTTCAAATTCATATGAGGCTACTGAAAATACCATGGCTTGGGTCAGACAAATTTTTGTCCCCAAACTGATATCTTTGCTATTCAACACTTTAGAAAGGTCTCATGCAGCAGATTTGCCTTATGCAATATGTCTGATTTCTTGACAGCTTCTTCCATGAGTGCTAATGGTGGATCCAAGCAAAATAAACTCTTTGACAACTTCAATATTTTCTCCATGCATCATGATGTTTATGCTATTTATTGCTC
Source organism: Chrysochloris asiatica (assembly GCF_000296735.1). Classification (NCBI taxonomy): domain Eukaryota; kingdom Metazoa; phylum Chordata; class Mammalia; order Afrosoricida; family Chrysochloridae; genus Chrysochloris; species Chrysochloris asiatica. Next base: position 57,387 of record NW_006408945.1, on the reverse strand, counting down.
CACTAGTGAGGATTTTTGTTTTCTTTACATTGAGATGCAACTCATACTGAAGACTATTGTCTTTGATCTTTATCAGTAAGTATTTTAAGTCTTCTTCTACTTCAGCAAGCAAAGTTATATCATTTGCATATCACACATTGATAATGATTCTTCCTCCAATCCTGATACCACATTCTTCTTCATATAATCTGACTTCTCTGATTATTTGCTCAGCATACAGATTGAATAAGTATGGTAAAAGAATACCACCCTAGGACACATCTTTCTTGATTTTAAACCATTTGTGTCCCCTTGTTCCATTCAAACAACTACCTCTTCGTCTATGTACAGGTTACTCATGAGCACATTAAATGTTCCAGAATACTCATTCTCCGCAATGTTGTCCATAACTTATCATGGTCAACACAGACAAAAATCTTTGCATGATCAATGAAGCACAGGTAAGCATCTATCTGGTATTCTCTTCTGTCAACTAAATTAATTATACTAATTATTACATAATTATAATTTTGTTACATGGTAAGAGTACATAACAGAAATAATGAATCTATTCATCAGCACTTATTATGTGTAGATGTACACATACTTGTATACACACAAATATATGTATATATATGCACAGAAATTTTTGTCTAAGATCAAACAATCAATGAATTATTGGCAAACCTCATCAGAACTTTCACCTAGTATTCTGGTTCTCCTAGAAAGATCCCAGAAAAACCTGTGAGATTGCCACCCCATAGCAAGGTACTGTTTGAGGTAAGCAATTTAGAAAATAACCAAACTGCTCACCTTCATTTTAATGATGGTCTTGGAAGGAAGGGTATTTCTACTTTGAGGGTAATGTTGACAATCAATCAACCCACAACCACCAACAGCAGACAATAACTGTACACTGACATACATGGCAGCACCACCCAAAATTCAATCCAGATATAGAAGTATCCAGAGTAAAACAAAACTACAAGACTGAAAATAGGGAAGTACAGACATCAATCTGTAATTAAGATAACTACAGAGCAAATGGAGGGGGTTAAATATAGTTTGTTGTTGTTGTTAAGTGCCGTCAAGTCAGTTCCAACCCATAGTGATCCTGTATAGGGTTTACAAGGAGTGACTGGTGAGCTTGAACCACCAACCTTGCAATTCAAATGGGTTTGCAGTTTGGCACATTAACCCACAGCACCACATAGTTACAGTATACCAAATGGTATGAAAGTCAAGTAAATTCCAAGATAAAACAGACTATTTTAATTTGGGATCGAAATTAATAAATTACAGGGAAACCTCAAAGAAACATAATACACATTCACATCAAATCAAAAAAAGAAAAACATCCATGAACCTTTTGTAAATATTAAAACTATGAAGAAATTGACAAAAAAAAAAAAAAAAAAAACCACACACACAAAATGAACTCAGCACAGGAAAAAATATGGAACAAAGAAACCAGCAGCACCACAAAACACACACACACACAACAAATGACTGCAATCAAGTCATACCTATTGATAATCACTTTGAACATCAATGGATTAAATGTACCAGACAAGAGACAGAATAGTAGAATGGATAAGAAAACAGTATCCTTCAATAAGTTGTCTACAAGAGATACACCTTATACTCAAAGACAATTAAAAATTATAGGATGGAAAAAATTTTCCAAGCTAATGGAAATAAAAAATGAGCAGAAGTAGCAATATTAATCTCTGATAAAATAAAATTTAAGACAAAAACCAGTATAAGAGACAAGGAAGGACATTATCTCATGATTAAAGAGTAAATTGAACAAGAGGACATAAACATTATAAATATCAATACTACCAATGAAAAATATTCAAAATGTTAAGTCAAACTCTAATAAAATTGAAGAAACAAATAGGTAACTCAGCAATAATAGTAGGAGATTTTAATATACCACTGTCAAAAAGGAATAGAACAACCAGAAAGAAACTCAACAAAGATTCAGAGAAACAAAACAACACAGTCAACTTGATCTCATAGATTTATAAAGAACACTCAACCCAACAACAGCATGATACACATTTTCCAATGCACATGGAACATTCTCTAGAATAAACCATGTTAGACCACAATGCATGTCTCAATAAATTTAAAAGCATCAAAAACCTTTCATCTCAGAACACAATGCTATAAACTTAGAAATCAACAAATAGGAAGATCAAGGAAACTGAATAATATCCTGTTTAAACACCACTGGGTAACAGAACAAATAATAAAAGAAATTTTTTTTGATATTTTTTTTTTTAAGCAAATAAAAACATAACATTCCAAAATCTTTGGGACATGACAAAAGCAGTGCTGAGAAGACAATTTGTATCAATAAATGCGCACATCCAAAAAGAAACACCCAGAACCAATGCGTTAACACAACTACTCCAACAATCATAAAAAGACCAACAAAGCACGCCAACAGTGACCAAAAGAAAAGAAATAAAGATTAGAGCAGAAATAAAAGAATTAGAAAACAGAAAAATAATAGAAAGAATCAGCAAGACAAGAAGCTGGCTCTTGATGCTATTGTCCTGAAGGAACAACTTCTGCCAGTGGAGAGGAGATGCTTACCCTGTTGTGGGGTAGCCTTCGCCACCCACAAACCCTTGCATATGGGAGCCCTTCCGCCTGAGTCCCAGCAACCCCTCATGGCGCCCACCTGCGTGCCCCGCAGGATTCCGGAAGTGATGGCGAGCAGGGAAGGGCACCACACTCCACAGTGGCACTATAGCAGCGACAGGAGGCCAGACAACCGGCATCCCGGATGGGGAGCTCCGGTAGTGGTGGCAGTAGCAGCAACAGCAGCATCGCAAACGACCCTGGGGCCATCTCCAGCTGCACTAGCCACAGACCACAACGTTGAGGCTTCTTAGGGGCTGCCAGGGTTGGGGTGCTCCTAAAACATACCGAGCAGACCTGGTCCTTTAATTTGGGAAGTGATGTAAGGGTGGGTGCATGCGAAAGCTGAACAGTGAATAAGGAAGACCAAAGAAGAATTGATGCTTTTAAGTTATGGTGTTAGAGTAGAATATTGAAAGTGTCATGGGCTGCCAAAAGAACAAACAGATCTATGTTAGAAGAATGAAGCCAGAGTGCTCCTTGGATGCTAGGATGGCCAAATTTTGTCTCTCATACTTCCGACATAATGTCAGGAGGGACCAGTCACTGCTGAAGGATATCATGTTTGGTAGGGTGGAGGGTCAGAGAAAAAGAGGAAGACCTCCAGCGAGATGGACTGGCAAAATGGCAGCATCAATGGGCTCAAGCGTGGCAACAGTAGTGAGGCTGGCTCAAGACCGGACAGTGTTTCATTCTATTGTGCATAGG
>NW_006408945.1:34488-53425 GCF_000296735.1 Chrysochloris asiatica | reverse complement strand
TCATAATATAGATGCAAAAATTCTCAACACAAACCTAACCAATAGAATCCAACAGCATATTAAAAGTAATAATAATAATACATCATGCCCAAGGAGAACTCATGCCAGAGATCCAAGGATGATTCAATACTAGGAAAACAACCAACATAATCCATGATACAAATTTACAAAAGGAAAAGAACCACATGATCATATTGATTGATGCAGAAAATCCATTTAACAAAATCCACACTCACTCTTTTTTTTTTTCCACACCCATTCTTGATAAAAGCACTCAATAAAGTAGGAATTAAAAGGAAGTTCCTCTACATAATTAAGAGGATATATACAAAACCATAGCCAACATCATTGTCAATGGAAAGAAACTGAAAGCCTTCCTTTTGCAAACAGGAACCAGACAAGGTTGCCCTTCATCACCACTTCTATTCAACATTGTGCTGGAAGTCTTTGTCAGAGTTATAAAGCAAGAAAAGGAAAATAAAGGTATTCAAATTGTCAAAGAAGAAATAAAACTCTATTTGCTGATGATAAGATCCTATACATAGAAAATCCCAAAGACTCAGCAAGAAAATTATTGGAACTCATTTGAAAGTTCAGCAAAGTGGCAGGATACAAGATCAATAAAAAACCTCAGTTGGATTCCTCTATACTAATGAAAATAGCTCTGAAAAGGAAATTAGGAAAACAGTGCCACTTACAATAACCACCCAAAAAATAAAATACTTACTAACAAATCTATCCAGAGAAACAAAGGACCTATACAAAGAAAGCTACGAAACACTACTACAAGAAACTAAAAGAGATTTACAAAAATGGAAGAACATACCATGCTCATGGATAGGAAGACTCAACATTGAGAAAATGTGGCTACTACCTAAAGCAATCTGCAGATAAAATGCTTTCCCAATCCAGATTCCAAAAACATTCTTTAAAACAAATGGAAAAATGTTTATGAACTTTATATGGAAAGGAAAAAGACCTCAGATAAGCAAAGCATTGCTTAAGAAGAATGTTCTTAAAGATGTTTGATTCTGTAACCAAGTGCAAATTAAGAAGAAGAACAAACATTACAAAACACACATAAACATTAGACAACAAAATAGAAGACTGGGCTTCCTAAAAATTAGAAACTTAGGTGAATCAAAAAATTTAACCAAAATGGTAGCCCACAGACTGGGAAAGAATTTTTTGCAATGACATTGAAATATCAAATTTTACTACATAGCCACAGTGATCAAAACAGCCTGGTACTGACATAATGATAGATGCATAGATCAATGGAGCAGAATTGAGAATCCAGAAGTAAATCCATTCACATACAATCAACTGATCATTAAAGGGGGAAGAAATAGTCTCTTTAACAAATGGTGCTGGCAAAACTGAAAATCAATTTGCGAAAGAATGATAAAAGACATATCTCACATCATAGACAAAAATAAATTCAACATGGATTACAGATCTAAATATTAAACATAGAACAATAAATATCATCAATGAAAGCACAGGGACAAATTTAGGGGCTCTAAAACATGGCATACATACACTATCAAACATTACAAAAATACACACAAACAGTAGAAGACAAAATAGATGACTGGGGCTTCCTAAAATTAGAAACTTAAGTGTATCCAAAAATTTCACCAAAAGAGCAAAATAGGATCCCACCGACCAGGAAGGAATTTTTTGCAGTGACGTATTAAACAAGGGACAAATATCTATAATTTATATAAAACTACAACACCTATACAAGAAAAAGACAAACACCACAATTAAAAAATAGGCACAGAACATGAACAGACACTTCACCAAGGAAACCATTCAGGCAACCAGCAAACATATGAATAAAGGTTCACAATCATTAGCCATTAGATATGCAAATTAAAACAACAATGAGATATCATCTATCACCATCTATCTATTATCAGTGAAGTTCAAAAAAAAACAACAACAACAACAACACAGAAAACAACAAATGCTGGTGAGAGTGTGAGAGATTGGTATCTTCCTACATTGCTGGTAGGACTGGTTCAGCCAGTCTGGAAAATGGTATGGCACATCCGCAGAAAGTTGAAAATAGAAAAACTTTATGACCCAGCAATACCTCTACTTGTTATCGATTCACAAGAAATACAAGACAGGACACAAGTAGATAAATCCATGGGCATTGATGTAGTCACTGAGGGCTAGGGTGAGAGTGAAGCAGCCAGCTGATCTGAAGTGCAGGGAGGTATGAATGAACTCCCAAACATGCAACTAGTACCCATTTGACCTAGCTTGCATGGCTAGCTGACCAGAACTGGACCAGATGAAGTTAAAGATGTTTGATTCTGTAACCAAGTGCAAATTGCTACAATTTGATGAACTAGACCAGGGGTGGGGAAGCTTTTTTCTGCCAAAATTTATAGCATCATTTGTGGGCCATGCAAAATTTCAACTTAAAGATCAGCCTGCTATATTTGGTCAAACATTTAATTAACTCACCATTAATATGATAGCTGGAACTGAGGTTGCCTTAGCAGGATCATCCAAATGATTTCTCAGGACAGACTAGATGTTTGCTTATTGAAGAAATTCTTCAAAATTCTAAATGGAAGGATTCATCATATCAGAGAACAAGCTTCTTTCCTCAGTGTATTGGGTTGATTGTTGTTGTTGTTGTTGTTAAGTGCCGTCGAGTCGGTTTCCAGACAATTTAGACATTGGCTATCAAAAATGATGGAGCTATAAAGGCATGAAGTGGTTGAATTGCAAGCTTTCATGAGTGTGCTTAGTTTCAGAATGAGGAGGGTCAGGTAGAAGTCCCTCTGAATAGTTTCCCTCTTTCCAGATGGATCCAGTGAAAGAAAAAGGGATGATGGTGATAGGAATTTATTATTCAATTGTGAGTAATTGTTAACAAGATCAATTGTGATTGTCACAACTGTAATTATCGAAGATGTATAACTAAAAGAGGGGAGTAGTTAATCTTTCATTTCAGGAACAGATGATCCCAGTGCCATCAAGAAAGGAAAGCATGAGTGGAGTGTGAGATCCCTACCTAGAAAAATGGGGACAGCAGAGACAGTGGCAAAGGCAGTGGCCTGTAGAAATACAGCAGCTGTGGACTCTAGATGAATGGACTGAGTGAGGATATATGGCTATTGGCAGGAAGCAGCTTGCAGAATGTTCCATTTGGATATTTAAATGAATATATGTTTTTTGTTTGGTATGAATACAATAAATATTTTTGCTTTGTTCATTTGTGAAATACAAGACATAAATAGGGAGCCACAGGGAGGAAGTAGATAGCTGTTGTTGCAGAGAGCTGATTGTAATCACTGAGATGAAATGAAGTGTATAATTTGTTTAATGTAAAGTTGATGATCTTGTCTGTAAACCTTCACTCAATTCACAATAAAAATTTTTTTTAAATAGTAGCTCCCTTCCAAGACTGAAACTTAAATGGAACACACGAGAGACATGTAAGCTTGCTGACAACCACTTTGGTCTACCAGTGAGTGAAAGTGGGGGAAAGGTAGCAATGACTATATGGGCTGAGTTTGACCACATTTCATAGACTTCCATCCACCTAGACAGGAGAGAGAGAAGAGGAAAGGTTGCTGGTCCAAAGTATAATAGACCGAGGGACTCCTGAGTCCATGGACAAGGACATAGCTATGGATGGCTAGAGCTGAGAGTGAAGTGTCCAGCTGTTATGAAGTGAGTGGAGACACACAAGAATGCCCAAATTTGCAGATCATACCCATTGGACCCAGCCTCGATGGCTTGATGATTAGAACCCGACTAGAGGAAGTTTAAAATTTTTTGATAAAGGAAACAAGTGTAAATTCCTATAATTTGATTAACTTTATCTACACTTATGGATGTGTTGTTGTCATTGTTAAGTGCCATCAAGTCAGTTCCAACCCATCCTGACCCTGTATAAGGTTTCCGAGGAGCAGATGGTGAGCTTGAACCACTGACCTAGCAGTCCAAATGGCTTTGCAGTCTGGCGCATTAACCCACAGTGCCACACTAGGACTTCACTTATGGATGTAGTAGCTAAAATACCTACAGAGAGGGAAGGAGTCTTCACACCAAGTATCAATGCTACCCCTCTTTTTACAAGGTAGATAGGGATGAGCAACTTAAACATTGGCTACCTAAATGGGGGGGAGGGGACTATAAAGGCATGAAGTGGCTGGTTTACAAGTTTTCAAGAGGGAGTTTAGTTTCAGAGGGTGCAGGGGGAGATAGAATAGTTTTCATCTTGTCTAGACGGGTCTGGTGAAAGGAGATGGAGAATAAGATTCTTACGATTCAATAGTGAGTAATTGTTATCATGGCTAATTGCAGTTGTCACAACTGTAAAGGTAGAAGCTTTGTAACAAAAAATGGGGGAGTATATTCCAGGAACATAAGACTCCAGGACCATCAATGGAGAAGAGCACAAGCAGAATGTAGGACCCTATCCAGAGAAGCAGTGACACCAGAGAAGGAGGCAGAGATGATGACATGGAAGGATAGAGCAACTGAGGACTCTAGACTCATGGAAAGAGAAAGGCTGTGTGCTGGTGGCCAAGAGGCAGACTTGCAGAATTTGCCCTTTGGTTGTTTAAATGATTATATATTCCTGAGTATTTTTGTATCCATACAAAACAGAGGGAATAGAAGCAATACTTTTGAATTATGATGCATGGAGGGGATTGTAATCATTGCAATGAAACAAAATATGATAGGATGAGTACAAAACCGATGTTCTTCCACGTAAACTTATCGCTCAATTCACAATAAAACTTTTATAAAATAATAATAATAAGTCAACTCTGACTTGTGATGACCTCATATGTGTCAGAGTAGAACTGCTTCATAAACTTTTCTTGAATGAAATCTTTACAGAAGCAGATTACCAGACCTTTCTTCCATTGCCCCACTGGGTGAGTTTGAATTGCCAGCCTTTAAATTAATACAGTGCAAATCATCTGTTCCACCTAAAGGTCTGTGAACAGAAAAGGGGATTATACATTATCAGAGAGAAGCTAGGGAAAGGTATTTACTGACTCATGGGAACCAAAATGATATTTGAATTTCAAATATTGTGGAAAGATTCATTAACAATCTGCAATATGCAGATGATAAAACCTTGCTTGCAAAGAGGACGTAAAATACTTACTGATGACAAGTAAGAAGAGCGGAGTGTGGGACCCTACCCAGAGAAGCAGTGACGCCAGAAATGGAGGCAGAGACAATGACGTGGACAGGTGGAACAGCTGGAGACACTGGACTCAGTGAGGGAGAGGGGCTGTGTGCTGATGGCCGGGGGGCAGGCCTGTGGGGTGTACCCTTTAGTAGTTGTTTGATGATGCATGGAGGGATTGTAATCATTGCAATGAAACAAAATACGATAGGAAAAATGTAAAACTGATGTTCTCCCATGTAAACCCAAAAAATTCATAATAAAAACTTTTTAAAAATAAATCAATAAAGCACACACACACACACACAACTTACTGATGAATATCAAAGACCACAGCCTTTGGTATGGGTTGCATCTCAATGTAACAAAAACAAAAACCTCACAACTGGACCAATAAACAATATCCATTAAATGAAGAAAAGATTGAAATTGTCAAAGACTTCATTTTCTCAGATCAACCATCAGCACTCATGGAAGCAGCAGTCAAGAAATCAAATGACATATTGCATTAGGCAAATCTGCTGCGCAAGACCTCTTTAGAGTGTTGAAGAATAAAGATGTCAGCTTGAGGACTAAGGTGCACCTGACCCAGGCCATGGTAATTTCAATAACCTCATATGCATGTGAAAGTTGGATAGTGAATAAGGAAGATCATAGAAGAATTGATTCATTTGAGTTATGTTATTGTAGGAGAATATTGAAACTACCATGAACTGCCAAAAAAAAAACAAACCAATCTCTGTTGGAAGAAGTACATCCAGGTGCTCGGTGGAAGCCAGTAGGGACTAAAAGGATCCAGATCTAAGCTCATTGCAAACTTCATCAACCTATATGTGTCTATCTCAACTCTAACTTAGGAAAAAAAAAATCTTAAGAACTTCATTGTCTCGTGTAATGAAAACTTGACTGTCGTATCATGCAAACTCTTTTCTTAATGCTCAATTGTGTTAACTAAGTGGCAATTTTTTTCTAAGTGATTTGTGATACAGATGCACTTTCCTTGAAAATGGAAGGGCTATATACATAAAGCTCATCATTAGGGAAAAAGATGGTTTCCTCGTAGAATGTCATAGAAATAAATTATTGTATATATAGTACACTTTTACCCTAGTAGCATATTTCAGATGAGAAAAATAATAATACCTTTATCTTTAAGGACTCAGCCTCCAAGTTTTCTTCATTTGTAAACACTGCTTTGGACTGTCCCAGGATAGTGATATTAAAGTTTCTTATAGAGACCAGAATAAACAAATGCATTCTATTCTTACGCCAGGTTTTAGGAAGCACTAGACAATGTTATCTTCCCTGTTGTTGTTGTTTTTTAACTTGAACTCTTTTTTAGTAAAATCACATGCTAGTTTATCTGTCTCTAATGATTTCCTTTGTAAAATAATTACAGGTAGGGTAAGTTTCACAATCAATGGAGGCTTCAACAATGCACTTGGAAACAAAAAAATCACTATAATTGTCAATATACAAATTTTCCAGATTGACAATTCAAAGCAGTTTTACTGGTGTTATTTAATTTTGTATTTTTATATTTAGTTTAGAGATTTGGCTGTTTTATTTTTTCTCCTCTATATAGTTTGTTTTCTTTTTTAAAAATTGGCCAATAACTTTAGAAGTTTAGTCAATCTTATAGTAGTTATTGAAAGAAAAAGAGAGAGAGAGGAAAATTGCAGACCAAATGATAAAATCTAAAAATAAAAATAAATAAAAAGTTAAAAATCTACTTATTATTCCAGGACTATTCTGGATCAAAAGCAAAGAAAGATTTTAAAAATTTACTACTGATTCCTTAGAGAAACTAGTGATCAGACTCAAAAGGTTTTTGCAAATAATGAGACTACATACCATAGACTTATAAATACCTTAAGAAGACCTAATGTTGTGCTGTAGGATAAATATTGGATTGCTAACAGCAAGGTTGATGTTTCAAGCCCACCACTCCTTGGAAAGCCTGTACAGGGTCGCTGTAAGTTGGAACAAACTGGAAGGCACTTAACAACAACAACTACTACTCAAGTGACTGGTAATCTAGAGAAAGAAGGAAGACTGGTATCACAGTACTAGATGATGAAGATATGTTATTTATTTGACTGTATCAAATGCTGATCTCAAATTACATCCTTATAAAGATTCCTGTTTAACAATTCACAGGTACATCAAATATCATGACTTAAATTGAGTATAAATATCTGAATGGCCTGTAGTCCTGTTAGGTTTGTTTCATGGCATAAGATAATCAATACTTATAACATAATGCTTTCTTGGACTTCTGGAAAAATGGCAGGCTAGGCAGCAAAGATACAAGAGACAAAATAAAAGAGGCACAGATGAAAATTCTGGTACCCTGAACTTCAGAAGAAAGGTTAGAGAGGTGATGGAGTGCTTGCTGGGGGAAGAGGCCAAGCAGGGATGGCAAGAGAGGGAGACTGACTGGTGAACGGCTGGCCAGACAAAGCTTGACTATCTTGTGAGCAGCTTGGACAGCAGAGAGAGTCTTGGCAGAGCAGATCTGCATGGAGATGGAAAAGATAACTTTGTCTTTGCTAGCTGCCCTTTGACATTTTCTGTTCAGCTCTTTGACTTCTTCATTTCTTCCATTCATTATAGCATCTCTATGCTGGAGAGCCATTTTCAAAATCTTTTGTGTCATCATTTTGGTCTTTTCTTTTTTTCCTGTCTTTTTAATTATCTTTCACTTTCTTCTTGTATGATGTTCTCAATACCATCCCACAGGTCTTCTTGTCTTTGGTCATTAATGTCTCTTGTACTCAATCCGGAAGTAGTTCATGGGAGCCCTTGATGGGACTGGTCTCAGTGTCTGTTGAGACCACAGAGAACTTCAGGGCATGGTGACTGGTTACTTGCTGGTCTGGTGGCTCTTTGGGTTTTGTAGGTCAGGAGCTGAGTCTACCTGAATCCAGGAACCAAAGTAGCACAACGGTCCCCCACCTCACACTGGCATAGCTCTCATTCATGTGGCTCTGAACTCCCAAAGAGCACGGTCTGTGCTGAGGAGTGGATGAAGGTGGGAGCTGGCCACAGTTCTGGTCACTGGGGGAGTGAGGAGAAAAACAAGAAATAAACACAACAGAAATGAAAATGAAAAGAGAGCCCACAAACAAAATGAACTCAGCATAGAAAATTATGTGGAATAAAGTATTGACTAATGGACTAGTGTGGCACTGTGGGTTAATGCACCAGATTGAAAAGCTGTTTGAACTGCAAGGTCAGTGGTTCAAGCTCATGAGCCACTCCTTGTAAACCCTATACAGGGTCGCTATTGGTTTGAACTAACTTGACAGCATTTAACAACAACAGCAATGGGCTAGTTAATGAAACATGTGAACATCAATCTCCAAGACTCTGAGATCAGAGGAACTAGACAATGCCTGGCTAGCACTACCATCTGCCCTGAAAAAGAATCACATTAGAGCTTCCCAGATAGAATGGGAGAAAATGTGGAACAAAACTCAAAATTATTTAGTAATAGCTTAAAAAAAGACTGAGTTCACTGATCAGAAAGAGACTGGAGGAGCCTGAGACTCTGGCCCTCCATCATCATCCGGTCTGGAAAGGAAGTCACCTTCATGGCCCAATTTTCAACCAATCAGTAAACAAGTTTTTAAGGGGGTGAGAAACAACAACCCTAGCAAGTCACCATGGAATAGTCACTCATTCAAAATCAAAAGGGCAACATTTTCCTAAGGACAAAGTTGAGAAAGGATAGGAAGGTAGGTAGAATGCAAACAGAAATCCGGGAGGAAGGAGGATAATAATTTTTGCCTGGGGGGGATTGTAATTATTGAGATGAAACAAAATGTGTGATTTGATGATCTTGTCTCTAAACCTTTACTCAGTTCACAATAAAAAGCTAAAAGAAATCAATAAAAAGGTGCTAAAAAGGGAAACATTCTATGATGGTTACAGGGGGAAGGGAAATTAGTCATGGGCTAAAAAGTATTCATTTGTTGACATGGGTGACAGCTCAGGCAATACACAACAAGAGGGAGGTTGGCAGAGGAAAGATGAAGGCAGTGGGAGATACAGGGAGGAATTCAAGAGTTAAAGTGAACAGAGATAAATACTGTTAACAGAGTGGGTAGCAATCATTGTAATGAAGCAAAGTTTATGATTTGTTGAATGTAAAACTCATGATCTGCTCTGTAAACCTGCACTCAATTCACAATAGAATAGTTAAAAGGGGAAAAAAATACATGTTTTCTTACAGGGGAAAAATGATGAAAACTTCTTACACATTGCCAAACACCTTAGGCAATGACTGGGACTCAGGACCATAGTCTCAGGTAACACCATGGCCAATTAGCATAATGTAGTATGGTCCTATAGGATAAACACTGGACCATAACATCAGTTTGAACCTCAAGGTCGCTAATTCAAACCCACCAACCCCTTCTCAGAAACCCTATACAGTCAGAACCGACTCAACGGCCTTGACAACAACAACAAAAGTCCTCAAAGACAAGGATCTGTATCCTACTTTGGTGAGTAGGAATAGTGACTGAAATCTTAAAAGGTCATGAGTGGCCATCTACATGTGTTGAGGAAAGAATAGAAATTGAATTCCAGATGCTTAGAATCAATTAGTTCAATGGACTTTTGGAACACATGAACATCAGTCTCCATGACTCTGAGACTAAAAGAACTAGATAGTGCCTGGATTCCACTACCCACTCTACTCTGAAAGGGATCCCATTAGAAAGTCCTGAATTGAGTGGGTGAAAATGTGGAACAAAACTCAAAATTATTTATTAAAAAAAAAAAGACCAGGCTTACTTGTGAGGAAGAGACTGTAAGAACTGAGACTGATTCATGTCCACCCTTCAGGTCTGGAACAAAACTCACCCTTATGGCTCAATTTTCAGTCAAACGGTAGATAGATATATAGGTGGAACAACACAAGGAAGGTATGTTCACCATGGAATGGTCAACCATTCAAGATCAAAAGGGCAACATTTACCTAAAGACAAAGTTCAGAAGGGTTGGGAAAGAGTGAAATGGAAATAGAAATCACAGGGAGGAAGTGAGTTAACTTGTTACATGGAGGGGATTGCAATCATTGAGATGAAACAAAGTGTGTGATTTGTTGAATGTGAAAGTAATGATGTGCTCTATAAATGTTCACTCAGTTCATAATAAAAAAGTTTTTTTTTAATGATGCTTTCTCTATTTATTTATTAATTGAGTTCTATTTGTTCCTATTCTTGAATTCACCCTGCCAAAAATTACACACAAAAAAAATTTCTGAAAGACCTTCATTTTTTTCAGTTTTAATAAACTCTAAAAATAAAATGTCAATGTTCCTAAAGATAATTCAATTACTGTTTCATTCAATGTAGTTCCCTTTTAACAAAAAGTTAAGTAATATTTCTTTCTTACATTTTTAGAAAATTGGATTCGTTTTCTATACATGGAAAAGAATATGTTATTTTAAAAAATTAAATAGTGGAAAAGCCAAATGAAACTACCCTTGGCTGCTATAGATAAACATCAAAGGGTGGTGAGCATACCAAAATGAATACAGTCAGCCTGACTTATCTTTAAAGTCAGCAAATCTAATTTCCCTGTACCAGCACCTAAGAGTATCTACAGAATTTTACAAGCTATAACTACTTTGCAAATTTTAAATGATTTAGCATATCATTTTGGAACAGGCAGAGGAAACGGGATGTAAGGGAAAGAAGACTGAGTTAAGACTTTGTTGCCATGTACAATAGCATCTGCATATAACTTGCCAGGAGTCAAAGTATTGCTTCACTCTGCAAAGGAAGTGTGGCATCTAGTGGACATTTAGTTTCTGTAATATCTTTACCTACTTTGCAGAGAAATAGAAACATAGGATAAACCTTTGTAATTTAACTGGTTGTAACTGCTGTTACTGTTGTTACTGTTTCGAGTCATGATTTCATTTTCCATGTTAAGTGTGATTATTGTTATATTAATTTTCAGACTGCCCATATGAGGAAAAAAATGCTTTAGAATCTACAGTTCAACTATTACACATGAGATTCTTCAATTATTTTTATAGGAAATAAAATTCTCTTTTTCTTTATGAGATATAAAACTTGTGTAAAATATGAGAAACTTTTTCAGAAAGAACAGAAAAGTTAACATGCTTCATACTATGGAAATATTTTTCAAATCAGTGATTTCAAGTAATATTGAACTTGAAATTCATATATTGATTAATTTAGAAAAATATTTTCCCAACTCTGCCATTTTAAATTACAAATTAATATCATTGTGCCTTTACTGAATTGTGCTTAAGTTGTTCATGGATAAGATAAAAATGAGGGCACTGTGACTTCATAGGATAAGACCTCAAATCACAAGGTCAGAGGTTCAAGCCCACCAGTCACTCAGCAGGAGACAGATGAGGCTTTCTGCTCCGACAGAAGATTTAAAGCCTCGGAAACCCTATACAGGGTCACTATGCGTCTAAGCCAATTCCACAGCACTTAACAACAAATGAAATAAAAGCAGACATTGTTCTAATATAAACTTACTTTGAAATATGCGTCTTTGTGTTCCTGTGAAATCAATCAATCAAGTGTTTTTAACAAAAGACACATAAATGTTCATTTTTATTTATCAGCTGTTTAATGATTTCAGAATATTTTTATACTTTTCTATCAATGGATCAAACTTTCAAGTTTTTAAAGGTCTTGGCATCTTTTTTTCTTTTCTAAAACCATATTTATCTAATATTGTTCTCCAAGGCTTCCATAGATTTACTTGTGTATCCTGAAATATTTAATCTTTTAGAAAAAGGGAATATTAAAAAATGACTTTTGAAGTTTAAGTAGTTTGTCTGAAATGGCTTAGATTTTTCACCGCTTAGGGGAACAATACAAATAGAAACTTATACTTTTATTCTGGTTTGGTCCCCCCTAGTGGACATCAAGTAACACTGTACATCAAAATGCCTGTGTGGTAATCCAGTGGTCAGCCAAGGTAACAGACTAGTTTTAGGTTCAACAAGGGCATGAACATTTATCTGGGTCCTATGATATGTTTGAATCTTATAGTTCAAACTTAACCTGGGATGTAACCACCCACTGTTTTTAAATTTTGAAAAAACTTTTGGGAAGAGACCTTTTAATAATCTGTAAATCCCAAAAGAAAATAATAAAATTCCTAAATTGATTATCTTGTTATTTTAGAAAAATGTTGAAATAGGATACATTTTTTATTTGGAAGCATACTTTCTTTATTTCAAAAGAAATATCTTTGTTTCATAAATCCATCATTTTCAGATTGTTCCATTGGAGTTCTATAAATCTGGCAATGCCCCTTTTAGGTGTCCTAAAAGATATTTCCTCAGTCTTAAGTGAGAAAGCACATCTCTCTCATATGATAATCCTTAGGATATAATACTACTCCTTTTAAATGAATTAAAAATAGAGTTGAATGAATCAATGAGCTTTTCATGTAATATCTGTATTCAATAAAATTTACAAACAAAAGCAAAAATTACACTTTCTGATTATTTCTGGGTTTTCAACTTACTTGGAAAAGACTTCTGAAATTTTATAAAATTTCACAGTATAATCCCTGTACATTGAGTCTTGTTTTGTAGAGCAGGAGACATGTCCAGAAACAAAGCTTTAAGCCAAATAAAATCCTTAAGTATAATGGTCATAATGCTAGCAAAGATATATGTTGAAACATAATTTGACAATTTCTTGAGACATGAAAATATTCTTACACTTTTTTTAGAAACACTTATGTTCCCTGCCACATTATTGACAAAGTTGCTATTAAGTGTCCTCAAGTCAGTTCTGACTCATAATGACCCTGCATAGAGCTTCTGCAAAGTAGCTTGTGGGTTTGAACCACCAACTTTGAAGTAAGCAGTCTAGTGCTTATCCTACAGCACCACTATAAGCAATCTAACAATGAAAGGATAATTATGTGTTTTATGGGATTAAGTGAACTTCATACAAATATTTATTATGAAAACTAAATAACATCATAAAATAACACATTAGAAAATAAAAATAAACAATTACTGGTTTGGGGGTTTTCATTTGGTGTATGTATACAATTCATTTCCATTTTTTTTTTTCTTTTGATTTCATAAAGAAGAGGAGAATTTATAAACTATATGCAGTAGGGTCTTTGTAGGTAGTAAAAAGAGTAATAAACTATCAGAGTTTACCATTATTCCAGCATCGAAGATATTTCCTCTATACCAGAAAGTCAGTTTTTCTGTAGCTAAAGGTGTGATGAAATCTCTAAAAATGAACAAGCATTGATGTACAAAAGCACTCACTACCTAGTTCCCTAAAGGTTAGAACTAAATTTCATGAGGGCGAATCCTGTCTTGTTGAAGACTAAATCTTCCAAGAGCCACAAATATGAATGTATGACAAATACTACCTGTTGAAGGATAGAGGGAAGAAAAGTAAAAGAGGAAATGAAAAATAGGAGATGTGAAGAAAGGGGGAAGAGGAAGAAGGGAAAACAAAAGGAAAGAATGAATGAGGTTTCTCTGCAACCTCAGTCAATAGAAAAGAATTTTCTGGTTAGGATTTTATCACTGCATGTATCCATGTTAAAATTCTGCAATGTAACACAAATATATGGAATGTACTCAGTTCCAATTGATTCCAGGTAAATTATAGCATTAGTGCCTGCTTCACAGGGTCTTTACCAGTATTGTGAAACTTTTCAGTTATGTCTAAAATACTACAGAAATCATATTATTGCTTTTAGCATCAGTGATGATAACTAAGATTGGCAGTGTTTATAATCCAATCTGCACTGTTTCAAACATATTCATTTAATCTTCATGACAAACCTATAGAGGTGGGTTCTAGTTTATCCTTAAGGAGCTCTGGTAGCGTAGTGGTTACGAATCAGGCTGCAAACCTTAAGGTCAGCAGTTCAAAACTATCAGCTGTTCCACGGGAGAAAGATGAGGCTTTCTGCTCCCGTAAAGATTTACAGCCTTGGAAACCCTGTATAGGGTCGCTATGAGTTGGAACCGACTCCACCGCACATAACCACCACCATCACATTTTATCTTTATTTTCACATAGGAGAAAAATGAGACACAGGGAGAGAGAGTTCAAGACCATACAATTAGGAAATGATAGTGTCAGGTGTTCAGTAATCCTAGCTCCTAAATCTGTGTGCCTATTTTGCCAATTTCTCAGTAATAACACTAGTAACACTAGTAATGGTGGTGGTGGTGTGCCGTGGAGTCGATTCTGACTCATAGCAACCCTGCATAGGGTTTCTGAGGCTGTGAATCTTCACAGGAGCAGAAAGCCTGATCTTTCTCCAGCAGAACCGCTAGAACTTTCAAAGTGCTGACCTTGAGGTTAGCAACCCACTGGTAAACCACGGTGCTACCAGAGCCGAGGCTGTACATCTTTACTGAAGCAGAAAGCCTCATCTTTCTCCAGTGAAACTTATGGCAGTTTCAAACTGCTGACCTTGAGATTAGGAGCCCAACTTGTAACCGCCACGTTACCAGAGGTCCTACAGGTAGCAACAAGGATATTTTTTTAAATCTGGAAAACAAATATAACGATTACATCCAAATTATTTGGCCTCAGTTTCGAGTAAAATCTACTTCAAAATTATAAAAACCACTAAAATGCCTATCATACAATCTTGATGCTGACATTATCCAACTGAATCATTGTTAAGATGTTTTTATTGAAATAAAACTGTTTTAACAAATTTGAAGTGTCTCACTCAGGCTTTTAGAATATTCATAATATTGCACAACCATTGTTATTGTTAAGTGCCAACTCTGTATAGGGTTTTAATATTCGAGGGAACAGAAAGCCTTATTTTTTCTCCAGCCAAGTGGCTGGTGGCTAGAACCGTGAAACTTGTGATTTGCAGCCCAATGATTATTCTATGGAGCCACCGTGCTGCCCTGTACAACTATTGCATTGTTGTTAAGTACATAGAGTTGGTTCTGACTCATAGAGACCCAGTATAGGGTTTCCAAGAAGCGGCTGGTGAGTTTGAACCACCCACCTTGTTGTTCAAACAGACCTTGCAGTCAAGTGCTTTATACTCCAGCGTCACACCAGTACAATCATTGTTGTTGTTAAGTGTTATCAAGTCGGTTCCAACTCATAGCGACCCTGTATAGTGTTTCTGAGGAGCGGCTGGCGATCTTGAACCGCTGTCGTTGGGGTTCAAACCCATCTTGCAGTCTAACACGTTAACTCACAGAACCACACCAGGATTCCAGAACAACCATTACCACTGTCCATCACTCAAAAAGAAACCCAATACCTCACAATTTTACCCTTCCCTCACCCCTTGACAAATACCAATCTAATTTCATTCTCTATGGATTTGTTTATTCTGGACACTTTATACAACTGAAACTACTTAGTTGGAGCGTTTTATGTCTGAGTTCTATCATTTAACGTCATGATAAATGGAGAAAACACTGAAGTTGTTAAAGACTTCATTTTGCTTGAATCCACTAGCAACACTCATGGAAATAGCAGTCAAGAAATCAAACAACATATTACATTAAGCAAATCTGCAGCACAGACCTCTTTAAAGTGATCAAGAGCAAAGTCATCAGTTTGAAGACTAAGGTGAGCGTAACATAAGCTATGGTATTTTCAATAGTCTCACATGCATATGAAAGTTAGACAAAGAATAAGGAATACTGTAGAAGAATTGATGAGTTTGAATTATAGTGTTAAAGAAGGATGTTGAAAGTAGCATGGACTGCCAGAGAACAAAGAAATCTATGTTGGAAGAAGTACAGCCAGAATGCTTCTTAGAAGTCAGGATGGCCAGAATTCTTCCCTCTTATTTTGGACATATTATCAGGAGGGGCCAGTCCCTGGAGAAGGACATTGTTGTTGTTCTTATGTGCCATGGAGTCAGTTCCAACTCATAGCAGCCCTGTACAGGGTTTCTAAGGCTGCAAATCTTTACGGGAACAGAAAGCCTCATCTTTCTCCCACGCAAGAGCTGGTAGTTTCCAACTGCTGACCATGAGATTTGCAGCCCAATTTGTAACCACCAGAGCTCCTTGGAGAAGGACATTAGGCTTGGTAAAGTGAAGGGTCAGTGAAAAAGAAGACTCCCAAAAAGCTAGATTGGCATAGAGACAACAGTCATCGGCTCAAGTTTAACAATTATTGTGACGATAGCATAAAACCAGGCAGTGTTTCTTCGTGTTGTGCATAGGGTCACTATGAGTTGGAACCAACTTGGTAGTACCTAACAGCAACAACAATATGGGGCCTTTTAAGTCTGACTTCTATCATTTAATGGCAGGTTTTCAAGGCTCATACATATCATAGCATGTATTTTTATATTTGAGAAAGCAAGCAGTCAAATCTGTTTCTTGCAGAGTCAACTGCTGCCATAGATTCATATTTAGAATGAAAGAAAAAACATGAAAAGGTCTGTAACAACTTGTAAAAAGGAAATAATGTACTTAATCCAAGATCTTCACTTATAAAATTAATAAATGAATAAATAACTTCTAAAGTAGAGAACCAGTTATAATGTCCCAAAGACCTTGGATTAAAAGGAGATTTACCTTTTTCTTCCAAAACAGCTTGCATATAAAGGCTTGGAAGTTTCCAGTTCTGGGTAACAATATGTGCAGGCTTGTACAAATGTGTCATTCTGCAGGGATATTTGGAAGTGGATTAGTTACAAAACCAAACTAAATTGATTGCCATGTAGTTGATTCTGACTCAGCAATTTTATCAAATATTAAATAAATAATGTTAACAATTGTGAAGATGTTTCAGAACCAGGAAGGATTTCATTCTTTTGTCTATGAGTTTGCTGTGAGTTATAAATGACATGATGATGCCTAACAACAACATATATAAATTTCTGAGTATGTCTTGAAGTTGTTAAGGTCAAAATACCAAGTTGTTATTATTGTTTAGTGCTGTCAAGTTGGTGCCAACCCATAGCAACCCTGCATAGGTTTTCCAAGGAGTGGCTGGTGGGTTTGAATCACCAACTTTGTGGTTCAAATTGACCTTGGGGTCCATTGTCTTATACTGCAGCACCACACTAGAAATCCAAGTATCAAGTTGTTGTTGTTAAGTGCCAACAAGTTGCTTCTGACTAACAGCAACCCTGTATAGGGTTTCTGAGGCTGTAAACTTAACGGGAGCAAAAAAAACTCATCTTTCTCCCACAGAACAGCTGGTAGCTTCGAACTGCTGACCTTAAGGCTAGCAGCCTGTCTGGTTACCACTACACTACCAGAGTTCCTTCCAAATATCAAGTATCACTCAAAAAATCTTTCATAGTAGCACCACTGATATGATTTAGCACCAATCTTTGTAATTTACCACCACTATTTTCTTCTGAACAAATACCATTTATTTTAGGATTAGTTGATTTACTACTAACTGTATAATGTTCATTTTAATAACATGATTTTATAATGAAAATTACAGAGTTCAAGTGATATGAGTTGAGTTTCTTACACGAGAAAAAATAAATATTGACCTTTTATAAATTTTCTCTTTTAATTTGTATGCTTCTGAATGCATTATAAGTTGTTGTTGTTTTTTTATATTGAAGATAGTGTTGCCATGAGATGTAATTGACTCAACAGCAATGGGTTTAAACCGAAAAAATGCATTAGCTCCAACTCCAAAATTCTCTCAACAGAGCAAGTTATCTAAAGAACAAAGGACCTCTGAGTAACATGAGAGAGCTTCCAAAAGTTCATAGATGAATTCTATTATCTTTCATTCCATCATTTCACAAACTTTTTTTAAAGGTCCTATATACTGGAAGGAAACAGACACTATGTAGTCAGGGTGAATTACCCAATAAGCAAGGTAAGCATGCACTTCCTACTAATCTTTAGTGAGAAATTTCATGTGGGTTTTCACTACAGATAAATATAATAAACACAAATAAGCCTATATAACTCGAGAAGACAAAATCAAATATTACAAGGAAATGTGCAAAGATCTAGAATCAGAAAACCAAAAGGGAAGAACATGCTCAGCATTTCTCTAGCTGGGTGAACTGAAGAAAAAAAACTAAGCCTTGACTTGTGTTATTGAAGGATTCTCTGGGCAAATTATTGAATGATGCAGAAAGCATCAAAAAAATATGGAAAGAATACAGAGAGTCACTGTAACAAAAGGAAATAGTTGATGTTCAACCATTTCAAGAAGTAGCAAATGATCAAGAGCCATGATACTGAAGGAAGAAGTCCAAGGTGTATTGAAGGAATTGGTGAAGAAAAAGGCATCAGGAATTGACTTCCGGGAAAAAAATGGCGGATCGGGTAGAAGTGTAGTGACGAGCTCTGCTGAGAACAACACAGAATACAGGACCAAGAAGGCTCAGGGAATGGTCCCAGTACTCTGAACCACATATAAAGGAATATTTAGAAGGTTGGAAGACTTACAGCTGGGGAGTTTGTGGCAGAAGCAAGAAATCCATTGCTTCCTGGTTCAGGACGCTCAGCTGCTCCAGGAGCCGCCATTTTGTGGAGGGCCAAGCGGGGAAAGGATCAGAGCAGCCACGGACGCCTGACAGAGCCTCAGAGATAGAGGTGTGGACATTGTTTTTTTGGGGGTTTTTTTGGTATCTTTTCGTTGGTCCCTTGCTGTCTGCGTACCTCCATTCTGGTAACTATAGGGGTGCCTGAGCTAGTGGATACTCCAGCCCCACCCTCAGAGGGTTCTACTACGCATGTGCATAGATCTCCTCGAAATTTAAAGAGACAGTATCCACTTAAAACCAAAC
>NW_006408945.1:6694-8094 GCF_000296735.1 Chrysochloris asiatica | reverse complement strand
ATGACATCAGGATTGGAGGAAGACTCATTAACAACCTGCGATATGCAGATGATACAACCTTCCTTGCTGAAAGTGAAGAGGACTTAAAACATTTACTAATGAAGATCAAAGAATACAGCCTTTGGTATGGATTACATCTCAATATCAAGAAAACAAAAATCCTCACCACTGGACCAATAAACAACATTCTTATCAAGAGAGAAAAGATTGAAGTTGTCAAAGACTTCATTCTTCTTGGATCAACTATCAACACTCATGGAAACAGCAGTCAAGAAATCAAATGACATGTTGCATTAGGCAAATCTGCTGCACAAGACCTTTTTAAAGTATTCAAGAGCAAAGATGTCAGCTTGAGGACTAAGGTTCACGTGACCCAAGTCATAGTATTTTCAATAACCACATATGCATGCAAAAGCTCAACAGTGAAAAAGGAAGCACGTTGAAGAATTGATGCTTTTGAGGTGTGGTGTTAGAGGAGAATATTGAAAGTGCCATGGGCTACCAAAAGAACCAATAGATCCGTTTTGGAAGAAGTGCACCCAGAATACACCTTGGAGGCCAAGATGGCCAAACTTCGTCTCTCATACTTCAAGCATATTGTCAGGAGGGACCAGTCACTGGAGAAGGATATCGTGTTTGGTAAGGTGGAGGGTCAGAGAAAAAGAGGAAGACCCCCAACAAGGTGGTTGGCTAAGTGGCAGCATTGATGGACTCAAGTGAGGTTGGCCCAGGATCAGGCAGTGTTTCGTTCTGCTGTGCATAAGGTCACTATGAGTCAGTACCAACTTGATGGCACCTAACAGCAACAACCACATGTAATAGAAATGAAAATACATGTCAATGAAAAGACTTGTATATGAATATTTATAGCAGCTTTACTCATAATAGGCAAAAGTGGAAATGTCAAAAAAAAAAAAAAAATCCAAATGTCCACCAATTAATGAATCAACAAACTAACTAATGTGATTTATGAGGGGCTTCAAAAAGTTCTTGGAAAAATAGAATTGAAAAATAATGGAACCAGCCTGGAGCAGCTTGAAGAACAGAAGATAATTCTTGAAAGAAAAACCAACAAGAAAAATGCAAAACAATAACAGCAGTCTGACTGACTACTACAAGAACCAACAAATTGCTCACCCAGGAGACATCAAGGCAATCAGCCGGGTCCCCTATGGGCAAACCCCCTTCCAAGACTGAGACTCAATGGGAATACACCAGCAGACACATGCTCTGACTAGTGACCTTGTTGGTCACCAATTAGGGGAAATGAGGGAAAAGCAGCAATGAAGCTGTGAGCTAAGTCCAACCACGTTCAATACTCCACGTTCACTTCTGTGAACCCAGGTGGAGGCCTGGTTGGCCAGCAGCTTGGCAAGACCTGAGGAATCCTGGGCTCAGAG
>NW_006408945.1:0-5388 GCF_000296735.1 Chrysochloris asiatica | reverse complement strand
GAAGTGTGGTGGGACCTGAGGACTCCTAGGCCCATGGACAAGTGCCTAGCCATAGAGGGCTAGAACCAAGAGTGAAGCATCCAGCTGATATGAAGTGAGGAGAGATGCTCGAACTTGCAGATAGTACCCATTAGACTTAGATTCGATGGCTTGGTGATCAGAACTTGAATAGAGGGAGATAAAGAAATTTATTAAAGGAAACAAGTGTAAATTGGTACAATTTGATGAACTTGACCTATACTTATGGATGTCGTAGCTCAAAATACCAACTGAGGGGGAAGGAGTCTTCACATCAAGGATAAAACATCACCCCTGTACACAGGTTTGATAGGGATAGGCAACTTAGACAATGGCTACCTAAAATGAGGGGGCTGTAAAGGCATGAAGTAGCTGACTTACAAGTTTTCAAGAGGGAATTTAGTTTCAGAGTGTGCAAGGGAAGGTAGAATCACCACTGAATAGTTTTCATCTTGATTAGATGGATCTCATGAAAGGAGATGGGGATAAGATTCTTATGATTCAATGGTGAGTAATTATTATCATGACTAATTGTGATTGTCACAACTGTAAAGGTAGAAGTTTTGTAACATAAAGGAGGGAGTAGTTACTCTTACATTCCAGGAACAGAGTGTCCTAGGACCATCAAGAGAGAAGAGCATGAGTGGGATGTGGGACCCTATCCAGAGAAACAACGACACCAAATATAGAGGCAAAGATTATGACATGGAGAGATAGAGCAGCTATGAACTCTAAAATCGTGGAAAGAGAAAGGCTGTGTGCTGGCAGCCAGGAGGCAGGTTTGCAGAAAATGTCCTTTGATTGTTTAAACGATTATATATTCCTGAGTGTTTTTGTGTACATTAAAAACAAAAACACTACATATTGTATAATTCTATTTAAGCAAAAAACAAAATGTAAAGAAACAAAAGTAGATTAGTGATTGTCGGGGCCTGGAGTGGGAATGATGATTGACTGCAATTGGACATTAGGAGCTTTTGGGGGTGATAGAAATGTCCTAAAATTGAATAATAGTAATGATTTCACAAGTCTGTAAATTTACTGAAAAATCATTGAATTGTGCACTTTAAACGGGTGGCTTTATAATACGTAAATTATACCACAATTAAGTTGTTAAAATTATCCACTCATTCTGCAATAAGTAATGGGCCTGGTATTTAAATTCAGGTCTAACTTACAATTAAATCTGTGTTCTCTTTTCTATGATGAATTAGTACCATGATATGTAGTGTTTTGTGCAAAAGATGTTTTATGTTAACAACCTACTTTTATGGCTTTTTCCAGATTTCCTTGCCAAAATACTTCCTTTTGAAATTATCAGTTATTTGCAGGCTATTATCCATAGTTTTCTAAAAATTTAATTATCAGGAAAAGGTATAGAAAACATTTGAGTTCAAAACATAACACAAAAACAACAAGAGAGACTGAAAAATTCATAAAACACAATACACTTCTTGAAGTGATTTATTCTCCTTTATTCAACAGAATAATGATCATATCAACGGTCCACTCATTCTGACTTCTATTCTCTACCTTCTCTAGAATTTCTCAGAGCCAGAACATCAGCAGCAGGGAATGAGTCACCTTATCCAACACATGCATAGAACAAGATCACCCCAATATGAATTTCATTGAGATTTTTATCTAGCTCATATTTCTACACCTCTAATGATCCTGGTTTAATAACTAAACAGAACAATATATCAGAAACCCACTATTTATTTAAATAAAAAAGAAAAGAAATAAATTGTCATGTTACACAGAATAAAGCAAAACAAACTTCTAATATTTATGACAATTCCCTCCTTGACAGTTTCCAAAGAGTTTTTTGCAGAAAATTCTTTCTTTCTCATGTCTCTCCCTACCACTCAGGCCCCATTGAATAGCTAAGTCTTATTTTCCTTTAGGTCTTTCTTTGTTGAACTGTTACTTCATTTATCTGTTAATACATCTGAAAAAAATCTAGTCAAAGCATTGTTCTGGATTCTAAGAAGTAAGTGAGAAGTAAACAGACATAGATTTCTATCTTTTAAGGGTAACAAATCAGAAGGCGGATTATAATTTGAAAACTATAATCACAATCACTAAATGATGAGTGCTATGGGTAAGTAAAAGATAAAAATAATGAGTGTTTTGGAGTCCTGGTGTGGCATCATAAGACAAGCAATGGACCACAAGATTAGTATGAACCACAAGGTCGGAAGTTCTAACTCACCGACTGCTTCTTGGAAACCCTACACAGGGTCGCTATGAGTTGGAAATGATGTGAAGGCACTTAGCAACAACAACAACCACTAAGAGGCCTTTAGGTACATCCTACATTAAATTAACAACAACATGGATAAAAGCTATACCTTACAAAGAAAGAGTAAATCTAGAGACCTAATTTAATGTAGGATGTACCTAAAGGCCTCTTAGTGGTTGTTGTTGTTGCTAAGTGCCAATGATTCAGTTCTGATTCATAGCAATCCTGTATATGGTTTCCAGGGAGTGGTTGGTGAGTTTGAACTGTGCTGACCTGCGATTCAAATCTTTGTGCTTTATTCCACAGCACCACACTAGGACTCCAAAGGCCTCTTGGCAGGTGGCATTTAAGCTGAGACTGAAAGATAAAAAATGTTTTTCAAGGTTAAGAGTGGAGAGAAAAGCATAGGAACTGCCTTTTGATGGAGGAAGAACCTGAAATAAAACCACTGTGGAAGAGTGAGCAAAATGACCTGGAGATGAAAGTGGAAAAGTAGACCATGATTTGTAGCTCTAATTGGGATAACTAAATTTTATTCTTAGGGTAATAAGAACACTCATTAATTCCGAAAATATTAATACCAAAATCTTATTTGCCTTTCAAGAAAATAATCTTGCTGTTGTATAGAGCAAGATTATCAGATGTGGACAGACATTGGGTTGTTATTGTTAGTTGCCATTCAGTCCGTTCTGACTCATAGTGACCACATGCACAACAGAGCAAAATACTGCTTGATCCTAAACCTTCCTCACAATAACGGTTATGCTTGGCTCCATTATTGCTGACACTGTGTCAATCTATCTCCTTGGGGATCTTTCTCTTTTTTAATGACTCTCCACTTTTCCAAACATGATGTCCTTCTTCAGACACATGATGTTGTTATTGTTAAATACTGTGGAGTCTAGTGACCCTGCACAGGGTTCCAGAGGCTGTAAATCTTTATGGGAGCAGAAAGCCTCATCTTTTTCCTGTGGAAAGGCTGGTAGTTTCAAACTGTTGACCTTGAGGTTAGCAGTACGATTCGTACATGATAACATGTCCAAATTAAGACAGACAACATCTAACACAGATTTGTTTGTTCTTCTGACAGTCCATGGTACTTTCAATATATTTTACCAACATCGTAATCCAAATGCATCAATTCTTCTACAGTCTTCCTTATTCATTGTCCAACTTTGACATACATAAGAGACAACTGAAAATACCATGGCTTGGGTCAGGAGCACCATAGTCCTCAAAGTAATATCTTTGCTCTTGAACACTTTAAAAAGCCTTTTGCCGAAAATTTACTCAATGCAATAGTGTTTGATTTCTTAACTGCTGTTTACATGAACATTGGTTGTGAATCCAAGCAAAATGAAGTGTTTGACAACTTCACTCATCTCTCCATTTTTCATGATGTTATTTATTAATCCAATTTAAGGATTTTTGCTTTCTTTACATTGAGGTGTAATTCATCTTTAAGTATTTCAAGTCCTCTTCACTTCCTGCAAGGAAGGTTGTGTCATCTGTATATCACAGGTTGTTAATGAGTCATCCTCCAACCTTGATGTCCCTCTCTTCTTCATATAATCCAGCTTCTCAGTTTATCTGTTCACCATACAGATTGAATAATCAAGGTGAAATGATGCAACCCTGGTGCAAACCTTTCCTTATTTTAAACCATTCAGTATCCCCTTGATCTGTTCAAATACTGCCTCTAGGTCTATATACGGGTTTCTCATAAGTATAATGCAGTGTTTGGAATTCCTTTTCTTCCCAATGTTATCCATAATTTGTTATGATCCTCACAGTCAGATGTCTTTGAATTGTCAATAAGGCACAAGTAAACATCTTTGTGGCTTGTTCTGCTTTCAGTCAAGATCCATCTGACACCAACAGTGACATCCCTCATTCCACATCCTGATTGAATCCTGCTTGAATTTCTGGGTGCTCTCTGTCAATGTGCTACCTCAATCTTTTTTTAATTATCTTCAGCAAAAATTTATTCGCATGTAATATCAATGATATTGTTTGATTATTCTGTATTGTTGAGTAACCCTTCTTTGGAATGGTCACACATCAGGTAGATGTCTTCCAAATTTCTTAGCATGTATGTATGAGTGATGTCTCCAATACTACATCAGTTTGTTGAAAGATTTACATTTAAATTCTGTTGATTCTTGGTACCTTATTTTCACCAATGCCTTCAGTGCAACTTGAAATTCTCCCTTCAATACCATCAGTTCTTGATCATATGATAAGTCTTGAAATGAATGAACATTACCAATTCTTTCAGTGACTCTGTTATACCTTCCATTTTCTTTATGCTTTCTACATGTTTTTCATATTATTTCTTCCCATAGAATCTTTCAATATTGCAACTCAAAGCTTGATTACTTTGATCAGTTCTCTAAGCCTGAGAAATGTTGAGTGTGTTCTTCCCTTATGGTTTTCTAACTCCAGGTCTTCTCATATATCATTGTAATACTTCCCTTTGTCTTCTCAAGTTTTTCTTTGAAATTTTCTGTCCAGATGTTTTATTTCTTCATTTCTTCCAGTCATTTTATGTTCTCTGTATTCAAGAGCAAATTTCAGAATCTCTTCTGACATCCATTTTGGTCTTTTCTTCCTTTATTGTCTTTTTAATTACCTTTTGCATTCTTCCTGTATGATGTTCTTGATGTCAATACACAATTCTTCTGGTCTTCAGTCACAAGTGTACCAAATCTTTTCTTGACATGGTCTCTAAATTTATGTGGAATATATGTAAGGTAATATTTTGATTCTGTGGGCTTGTTTTAATTTTCTTCAGCTTCAGCCTGAACTTGTATATGAACAACTGATTACCTGTTCTGAAGTTTGCATCTGTGCTTGCCTTATCTGAGGATACTGAGCTTCTCCATCATCTCTCTTTTTTCAATAACACAATCTTTATTCAAAAATATATATCTAATACATAAGACTGTAGGTGGAAGCCTGAACCACATCCAGATCTCCAGAGATGGGAAATTCCCACTTGAAAGGACAAACAGACCAACCTGGAGTGGCTAGAAGAACAGAAGGTATTTCTTGAAAGAAAGACCTACAGGAAAAATATAAAACAACATAGGCAGACCAACTGTTACTACAAGAACAAGCAACTT
>NW_006408944.1:1507515-1508544 GCF_000296735.1 Chrysochloris asiatica | reverse complement strand
TGGTGAGCTTGAACCACTGACCTTGTCGTTGAAACCAACTTTGCAGTCCAGTGCATTAACCTACATCGCCACACCAGGATTCCATTTGGCTACCTAAAATGAGGATGCAATAAAGGCACAGAGTGACTGACTTACAAGTTTTCAAGAGGGAGTTTAGTTTAAGAGTGTGTGAGGGAAGATAGAGTCCCCACTGAATAGTTTTCATCTTGTCTAGATGGTTGTGGTGAAAAGAGATGGGGTTAAGATTCTCACGATTCAATAGTGAGTAATTGTTATCATGACTAATTGTGACTGTCACAACTGTAAAGGTAGACATTTTGTAACAAAAAGAGAGGAGTAGTTAATCTTACATTCCCAAAACAGAGGACCCTAGGACCATCTAGGGAGAAGAGCAGGAGCGGAATGAGGGACCCTCTCCCGAGAAGCAGCTGCATCAGAGGCAGAGATGTGGACATGGAGAGAGGAAGCTGGTGAGGACTTTAATCTCATGGAAAGAGAAAGACTGAGTGCTGGTTGCCAGGAAACAGGCTTGAAGAATGTGCCATTTGGCTGTTTAAATTATTATATATCCATGAGTATTTTTGTGTACATCCTCCCCCCCCAAAAAATAATAAAATAGAGGGCATAGAAGCAAATACTGTTGAATGATGATTCATAGAGAAGATTGAAATTACTGCAATAAAATGATGGTATAAAACCAATGTTCTCCCATGTAAATTATCACTCAATTCACAATAAAAACATTAAAAAAACCCACTGAAATATCTTGTTCCACATGCATTTACATGTTTGATTCAGAGTAATGGTAATTTTTTCCAGGTTAATATCTGTTGCCCACTACAACTTGACAAATTAGCAAGCGGTCTTAGTAAGAAAGCATATGTGCCAAATAATAATTACTAAAATCAGTGATAGCTCTGACTTAGAAGTTTCAGCATTACAGAACTGCCAAGATAAGGAGCTGATCTGTCTTGGAAGAAGTTTACCAAAATATTCCTTATAAGCAAGGATGGTGAGACTTTGTGTCAT
>NW_006408944.1:1499955-1503315 GCF_000296735.1 Chrysochloris asiatica | reverse complement strand
TATTCCTTCTATCTTCTTTTAATGCTTTCTGCATCATTTAATCATTTGTCCAGAGAATCCTTCAATAAACCACAACATAGGTTCTCACAAAATGTTTAATTTAGAAAAAGATGCACATTTGTTAGGCTTATGTGTTCGTTAATGTATTTTTGTTGTTGTTGTTCATTTAATTCTAAATTCATTGAGGAGTTTATGCTAAAATTTGATTTGGGCAAACAGCAATAATTTAACCTAATTTGTAAAAAGTTAATTTTGAGCTACCAATTTGAAGCCCATTTTTCATCTTGAGGCTAAACTCCATAAAGAAACTCCATGCAGTGCTTTGTCGGCATTTCAGCATTTTTGTATACCTAGAGCTTTTGAAAATCTTGCTGCCTTTACTCAGTTTTGTGGATAGAGACATTAATCTCTTCTGGAAAAAAACTCAAATACATGACCAGCTAATTTTCTACATTCTGAATATTTTATCACTTGTTACAAGATTTGTGAGGAGTAGGGTGCAGACAGGAGATGGGTCTGAAGAATTTATGGTCTGTACCCTTTACAATCCACTTATTTTCCAATGTGAGTAAATTATTTTGAAATCCCAATTTTAAATGTAGTACTGAGAAAACTAATGTGAATCAGAAGAGTTAATTTTCTTTAGAAAAAGAACTAGGTCTTCACACTAATGTTAATAGAATGTTCTTTTCTATTCACATTTTTAACATTCTATAGTGTTGCCATGTATAATTTCATTTTTCCACTTTCCTTTCTCCCTTTTGGCTGTCACTCACTGCTAGTAAGAAGAATTGTTCATTTTGAAGTTGTGCTTTCTCAGCATTTTTGCATCCCATTGTTTAGTTTTTATGAACGGAAATGTTTTAAAATAAAATTCATATTGATTTTTATTAAGTCCTCATTTCTCATAAAGCATCTATGCCTGTTCCCCTATTGTCACAGATTAGAATATTGATGAATAAACTCAAAACTCCAGACCACAGCTTTCTTTTACATTTTCAAAGATGACAATTTTTCAGGTAATGAATAATTTCAAATGAATAATGTCACAAAGTTTTTGTATCTCACATTACTGGTTTATAATGCCCATTCTTAACTATTTGCTGAATTTGATCTAATCAATGTATTAGGATAGAAGGACATTAATTTTTTTCCGTTTTCTTATTGTGTTTTGACAGTAATGTGACTGAGGATTGGTTGTCAACTCTGTCACCTAATTTTGAAGAAGTCATTTTTCAAATCCAAATGTTATAAAAAATTGTATAATGAGAAATTGAGCATGTGTCTATTTCCCCCCAGGTAATCAATTGAAAGCAATGAAATATAATGGCATTGAAAAGATACCAGGCTGAGTTATTAATGAGAGATGACAAAAATGGAGAGAAAGAAGGTGGGAAAACAAAAGAGAAAGGAAAGAGGAAAGAAAAGAAAGAAAAATAGAAACAGTATAAATGGAAACATTTGAGAAATAGAATCTCTGAATCCTAGAATAATGATTACTTTTAATCCTTGCTAGTTTGGTAGCAATATGAAAAGTGGCAATAAATAGCCTCATGACATGGTACAGCCCATGGCATGGTACTGTTGCACAAAACATACAGTGTGATTGATTGGAGTTTTCATTACGTAAATATAAACTCAAATGGTAATGGATGTGATGATGGCATTGTTATGTTTACTTGTCAATCTCTAACCTATATATGGTGTCCTGGTGTGGCACTGTGGGTTAATGCGCTGGACTGCAAAATTGACTTGAACTGCAAGGTCGGAGGTTTAAGCTCACCATTGCTCCAAGGAAACCCTGTGTTGTTGCTGTTGTAAAGTGCCGTTGAGTCGGTTCTGACTCGTAGTGACACTACATAGGGTTTCTGAGGAGCAGCTGGTCAGCTTGAACCGCCGACCTTGTAGTTCAAATCAACTTTGTAGTCCAGCAAAATCAAACCAATTTTGTAGTCGAGCACATTAACCCACAGTGTCACATCAGGACTTCTATATAGTGTCTCTGTGGGTCAGAACTGACTTGACAGCACAATTACAACAACAACCTACATATATAAATCCCTGGTTGGCATAATTAAATGTATTTCTACATTTAAGATTAAATTCACCCAGAAACACCTCAGAAGAAAGGGCTGGTTATCTACTTCCAAAAGACATCAACCACTGAAAGTTCTATGGAGTGCTGTTCTACTTTGACACATATGGGGAAATAATGAGTTAGAATTGACTAGAAGGCAACTAGGCTTTTGTTTGTGTGTTTTTGTTTTATAATTTGGCTTAGCGATACTTTGCTTTTGTCTTATGACTTTCTCGTTTTACATTTCTGCTACAATCCATATTGTGACTCTTTATGATTCAATATATAAACGTTAATATTAGACATATAGAGGACAATCTGTACTCCCACATCCTACAAACACACAAATAAGGCCCACCTCAATTTGATTGTTATAGAATTTCAAAACTTATTAAGGATTTTTTAGTTCATCCAACTCATAGCAACCCTGCATATGGTTTCCAAGGAGCTGCTGATAGAGTATGAACTGCTGACCATGAGTTTCCAACCATCCTTGAGGTTGAGTGCCTATCCTATGGTGTGACAATCTTATCTATGCTAGAGGAGAGATGATTTGCAAAAGACTGGTAAATTTTGATCATTTGTATACAGAGAAAATTCTACCATATTGTGATACATTATACTTTGAATTCATGAAATGATATTTTCAGTATAAATGTTCTTATAGAGATAAGATGGAGTCCTGATGTGGCGCTGAGGTTAATGTGCTGGACTGCGAATTAGGTTTGAACTGCAAGGTGGTTGAAGCTCATCAGTTACTCCTCAGAAACCCTATACAGAGTGGCTATGGATTGGCACTTAACAACAACAATAATAATATAGACAAGGAAATCAAAGCATAAAAGACAAGAGCAATGAAAGTTATAGAGAAAGTAACAGCATATATTTGGGCAACTTTTGGGATGGCAATTTTGAATATGCACTTTATTTGATACTCATCATAATTCTATACGTTATATATTATCCTCAGCTTACATTGAGTAAAATGAGGTTCTGAGGATTAAATATCTTGTGAAGTTAATAAAACATGGGTTTACATCCAAGTCTTTCTATGTTAAAGAGCTAAAATAGTGATCTCTTTGGACATATTGTTAGGAGGACCAGCTGGAGAAGGATATCATGTTTGGTAGGGTAGAGAGTCAGAGAAAAAGAGGAAGATCTCCAGTGAGATGGATTGGCAAAGTGGGCTCAAACTTAGCAATGATAGTGAAGCTAGCCCAGGATTGGGCAGTGTTTCATTCTGCTGTGCATAAGGTTGCTATGAGTTGGTACTGACTTGATGG
>NW_006408944.1:1497692-1498205 GCF_000296735.1 Chrysochloris asiatica | reverse complement strand
TCAACACTCATGGAAGCAGCAGTCAAGAAATCAAATGACGTATTGCATTAGGCAAATCTTCTGCATAAGACCTTTTTAAAGTGTTGAAGAGCAAAGATGTCAACTTGAGGACTAAGGTGCACATGACCCAAGCCATGATATTTTCAATAATCTCATGTGCATGTGAAAGCTGGACAGTGAATAGGGAAAACTAGAAGAATTGATGCTTTTGAGATATGGTGTTGGAGGAGAATATTGAAAGTGTCATGGGCTGCCAAAAGAACAAACAGATCTGTGCTGGAAGAAGTTTAGTCAGAGTGCTTCTTGAAAGCCAGGATGGCCAAGCTTTGTCTCTCATACTTTGGCTATATTGTCAGGAGGGACCAATCACTGAAGAGAGATATCATGTTTCGTAAGATGGAGGGTAAGACAAAGAAAAGAAGCCCCCTAGCAAGATGGATTGGCCAAGTGACAGCATCAATGGCTCATGTGTCAACAACTGTGAGGTTGGCCCATGATCCAACAGTGTTTCGT
>NW_006408944.1:1485767-1497592 GCF_000296735.1 Chrysochloris asiatica | reverse complement strand
GAAGCCCCCTAGCAAGATGGATTGGCCAAGTGACAGCATCAATGGCTCATGTGTCAACAACTGTGAGGTTGGCCCATGATCCAACAGTGTTTCGTTCTGTTGTGCATAGAGTCACTATGAGTCGGTACCGACTTGATGGTACCTAACAACAACAACAACATAGGAACAACATAAGAGAATCCTCCATCCTGGTATCTGACCCCTTTATCTTATATCTGTCTGACATACTTAAAACTTACCTGTTACTACAAGTATACTAGCCAGTTTCTTGAGATAAATCTCTAAAGGAGTCCTTGTGAGGCACTGTAGAATCAACACTGGACCACAAGGTCTGTTTGAACTGCAAGATCAGTAGTCCAAACTCTCACACTGCTCTTTGGAAACTGTACATGGTCTTTATGAGTGGAACCTATTTAACAACACTTAACAATCTACTTAACAGCACTTAACAACAACAACAACATATATATACAAACACATTTTTTACTTAATTCTCTCAAGAACTCAGTCTATGAAAGTCCAGCTTTCACATGCAAATGAGGTCCTTGAAAATACCATGGGTTGGAGTAGGGACACCTGTCTTCAAAGTGACAACTTTGCTTTTAACACTTTAAGGAGATCTTTTCTAGTAGATTTGCCCAATCAAATTTGATGTTTGACTTCTTAAATGAATCCTCCTTGGACACTTAGTTTTGTTCCAAGCAAAATGAAATCCAAATTCAATTTTTTTCTCCATTTATCATGATGCTGTTTAATGGTCCAGTTGTGAGAATTTTTGTTTTCTTTGTGTTTGACTAAACCGTTGTCAAGGCTGCGATCTTTGATCTTCATCAGTAAATACTTCAAGTTCTCTTCACTTCTAGTAAACAGGGTTGTATCACTTGCATATCACAGGTTATTTATAAGTTTTATAATCCTGATTTTGCATTAGATTTATATAGCCCAGTCTCTCAGGTTATTTGCTCAGCATGCAGAATAAATAAGCATGGTGAAAGGACACAATCCAGACACACACACATTTCCTGATTTTAAACAATGCAGTTTATTTCATGCAGTTTTCATGATTTTAAACCATGCAGTTAATATTCTTTGTTCTGTTCAAATGATTGTCTCTTGGTCGATGTACAGGTTCCTTCTGAGAAGGTACTGGAGAAATTTTTACCATATTCTTTTACCATGGGGTTGCAATGCCCTTCCACCTTGGGACTTTGAAAGGTCAGTATTTAACTTTGGGTCCAAAATACACATCTGGTCTTGAATCAAGGTGATGGGGGAAGATTTACAATTTTTTTTAAAGAACCAGCTGTCAGCCTACTAATCCTTGATTGCATATAATAGTATAGATCGAGAATTGCCCTTGATAGACCCTCTAATGAAAACCTTGCTCTATAATCCTCAGTGGCCAGACCACTTGGTTGCTTCTCTGTTTTTCTGCTCCTTTTTGTAGCTGTTTGTCTACTTGCAAATTAATGTGCTGGACTGCATGGTGGGTTTGAATTGCAAGATCTATTTGAACCATAAGTTTGGTGGTTCAAGCTCAGCAGCTGCTCCTTGGAAACCCTATACAGGGTCACTAGGAGTAAGAACTGAGTTGATGGCACTTATCAGTAACAGTAAGTAAGCACTGCCATGCTGAGTTCTGGTGTAATGCTGCAGGATATTGCACTGGACCTCAAGTTCGGTTTGAACCACAAGGTTGGCCACTGAAAACCCTAGAAATAGCAATGAAACACTGTCAAATACCACCAGAATACTGAATATTGAAACATGATGAATAGCACCAGAATATTGTCAGATAGAGTGCCTGAAGATGACCCCCTTAAGTTGGAAGACACTCAAAATATGACTGGGGAAGAGCTGCCTTTTCAAAATAGAGTTGAGCGTGATGACACAATTGGAGTAAAGCTTTCAGGACCTTCATTTACTAATGGGGCACAGCTCAAAATGAGAAGAAACAGCTGCAAACACCCATTAATAAGTGGAACATGAAATGTATGAAATATGAATCTAGGAAAATTGGAAGTTGTAAAAAAATGAAATGGTACACATAAATATTGAACACATAAATAGATAAAGGCATTAGTGAACTGATATTGACCATTTTGAATCTGACAATCACATGGTTTACTATGCTAGGAATGACAATTGGAGTTATGGAACTGTGTCTTTACATGCCTATACAGATCAAACAGCAAATATGTATAGGCACTGGATGGAAGCATGACCTTGGGTGAGACAAGTGTCTTTGGTTGAGGAAATTTTTTAAAAGGGCTGACAGCTGAGTTCAATTTCTGGAACTATTCCCAGTACCTGGGGAAGGGATGCTTTATTACTGATAGAATATCTGTCGACACATTGCAGATCTACCACAATCACTGTCTACAAATCTTTAATTATTGTATAAAAGTCACCCCAATGATCTGATTTTTCTATTCCTCACTCCACTAACACAGGTCTAACAAAGGTCAGTAATGACTTCCTTATGGCTTTTTTGACTTTGTCTTCTATGCTAATACTATAATCTTAGCGATTCCCCTATAACTTAATTTTAGATTTGTAACATTTTATTGCAATATGTTGTATATTCATCTATTTCCTACAGAACAGTAGAAGACAGACTTACTGATATTTGTATTTCCTTAAATATAATTTCTAATATATTTTATGCTAATTTTCTTCTCCTTTATCATAACAATGATAGATAAGGAGAACCTCAAAATATGACACCAATGAAAATGCTACTGTAGTAATACAAATGGCAATAAGGCTGAATTAAGAAATGATCATTGTTACTGTCCTGGTGTAGTAATGCCAGATAAGCACTGGACTGCTCAACACAGGCCAATTGTTCAAAATCACCAGCCACTCCTACGAGTCATAACTGACTCCATGACATTTAAAAACAACAATCATTGCTGTTGTTGTTAGGTGCTATTGAGGAAGTTCTAACTCACAATAACCAAATGTACAATACAAAATGTTCCCAGTACTGTAACATCTTAACAGTCATTGCTATGTTTGAGTCCATGTTGTAGCCACTGTGTCAATCCATTTCATTAAGGTATGTCCTCTTTTTCTCTGACTCTGTACTTTACCAAATATGATGTCCTTCTCCAGTGACTGATCCTTCCAGATAATATGACCAAAGTACAATGGACAAGTCTTGCCATCCTCATTTTAAGGAGCATTCTGGCTGCACTTCTTTCAAGACAGATTTGGTTGTTCTTCTGGACTTCCATGAATATTCAACATTCTCCACTAACATCATAATTCAAAGACATTAGGTTTTCTTTAGGTTAGTAAATGGGATAGATAAGAAAGACACAACGGAACTAATTTAACAAGAGGAATCGATGACTGATTGTAGTTAATGGTTTAGGAAATAGTATTGAAAACAATGATCATGTTTAGGATTTGGAGAGAATAAGAAGACTGTTTTTTTAGTGAAAAGAAATAATCCATTTTGGCTATATGACTTAAATGCTTTTTGGGGACAATAACTGGAAATTTCTAGAAATCTACTGGGACTATAGTCTTGTGGTTATGAATGGGGCTGCTATCCTTAGGATCAGTAGTTTGAAACTACCAGCTGTTGCATGGGATAAAGATGAGGCTTTCTGCTTCCACAAATATGTACAGCCTCTGAAACCCTGTGCAGGGTTATTATGAATCGGAACTGACTC
Organism: Chrysochloris asiatica; assembly: GCF_000296735.1. Lineage (NCBI taxonomy): Eukaryota > Metazoa > Chordata > Mammalia > Afrosoricida > Chrysochloridae > Chrysochloris > Chrysochloris asiatica. The sequence continues at coordinate 1,493,909 of NW_006408944.1, read as the reverse complement.
CAAGGCACCTAAACACCACCACAAATATAACCTTAAGGGAATAAAAAAAAAAGAACCATGACTGAATTTTAGGCAAAACCAGTTTTGGAAACCTAGCAAACGAGACAAACAAAAGGAAAAGATGAAAAAATGAGCGTAAAAAAAATACAGTATATTCAGTATAGTGCCATTATGTAGTAGCATGCCAAGAAGGATTAAGTAGGTGGTACTTAGTAGAAATACTATTAGGAACACCAAAGTTAATGAGAAGAGAGTAAAAAGGAACAATGTACATAAACATTATTTATCATTATTCCATTCACACATTTATTGTCTATTTGGTCCAAACATTGTTATGGTTTTCTGGAGATACAACAATAAACAAAATGGATATAATTTTAGTTCCTATGACAATTAAGCATCACTGAGAAAGCTTTCTCTTAGGAGGTAAAAGGATATAAAATAGAGCAGATATCTTTCCTTGCTCCCTTCATCTAAGCTTCATTACTTCCTTTCCCTTAACAAAAGATGCCAGTCATTATTTCTTTACTTTACAAATAAAACAATAAGCAAGGTGTAATTAGGGTTTCTCAAAAACCATACAGTGAGCTAGTTATGAAGCTAGGAAAATATTCCTATTCTGTTGTGCTTTTTCTATGCAAATATGAATGTTTATTGAATTTGAGACAATAATTTTAGAACTTACAAATAAAGGTTTATTTTTATTGATGTGGATATCATCATTGTTTCTTTATTCTGGTTATGTGTGAACATAAAACGATACTATCCAATCCTTTATTTAGCCAATGTGTCCTCGTGTGATGCTAGAGAAGCACTGGGCTTCTAACTGCAATGTTGGTGGTTTGGTGGTTCAAACCCACCAGCTGTTCCTTGGAAATCCTATACAGGGTCACCATGCACTGGGACTGACTCCACAGTACTTAACAACAACTACAACAAATAGTCATCTGTGTTTTTCCAGCATAGGTTTCTCTTGTATTTTCAAAAGTAATTATGTTTTTCTTTTAATTCTTAATCATTGCATGAGTTCAGGGACTACTTTGCTTTGGTCATCTCTGAGTCTTAGTGCCAAATACAGTGATTGGTATAAGTGAATATTCAAATACATGTTGAACAAACAATCACTGTTGTTGTTCTTAAGTGCCATCAAGTCAGCTCGTAGGTTTGATCTACTGATACTGTGTTAGTAGTTCCATGTTGATCCTACAGCGTCACACTAGTACATTATTTATATTTTATTTAACAATTTACTTAAATACCTTATAACACAGGCTTACTTTTATACTATTATGCACTTTAAAGCTAAATTTCATTTTCTAGACATTTTTCATACTAATTTTAAGGCAGTGGACTTACTCACTTACTGATCACTGCTCTAATATATGTAAAGTCATATAGAATTCTTTGTTTTTATTCCAGCTTTGCATTATATACAAGATTAATTCAAAAAGTTCATAGACGAATGGAATTAAAAGATAATGAAATTTCCCATGATTTTTTTAAAGCTTGTCATCTGTTTAAACTAAATATAACTCCATTTCTCACATCCCTTTCTTTGGTTCAGAATAATATAATTCTTCATCTCTACTAATTTTCAAGCAACCAGAATTATTTATTCTTGCATGCAAACACTACCTGACATCTGACTAATAATGAATTTCTAGGTGTTATGAATTAACAAAAAGTGTTGCAACAGTCAATCAATGGGGCACTGCCAGAAATTCTAGACAGATTCAGAAAAGGACATGGAACTAATGATATCATTGTTGACATCAGATGAATATTGGTTGAAAGCAGAGAATACCAGAAATATGTATTTTATTGAGTTTGCAAATGTTTTCAACTGTATGGATTATGACAAACTATGTATAACTTTGGAAAGAATGGGTATTCTAGAACACTTAATTGGGCTCATGACAAACCTGTACATAGACCAAAAAGCAGTTGATGGAACAAAACAAAGGGGTACTGAATGATTTTAAATCAGGAAATGTATGTGCCATGGTTATATCTTTTCATCATATTTATTTAATCTGTATTATATAAGTAATCCAAGAAGGTCGATTGAGGAAGATTTATTAACAATCTGAAATATATAGATGAACTACCTTGTTTGTAGGAAGCAATGAGTACTTAAAACACTTACTGATGTGTATCAAAGACCACAGACTACAGTATAGATTGTATCTCAATGTAACAAAACAAAATCCTCACAACTGGACCGATAAATAACACCATGATAAATGGAGAAAAGATTGAAGTTGCGAAAGACTTCATTTTGCTTGGATGCACATTAAATACTCGTAAAAGCAGCAATCCAGAAATCAAACATGTTGTATCACGCAAATCTCTAAAAAGTTCAAGAGCAAATATATTAGTTTGAGGACTAAATTGTGCCTAACTGGAGACATATTTACAATCACCACATATGCATGTGAAATTTGGACAATGAATAAGGAAGACCATAGTAGAATAGATACATTTGAATTATGGTGTTGGCAAAAAATATTAAAAGTACTATGGATTGCCAGAAAAACAAGCAAATCTGTCTTGGAAGAAGTGAATTCAAAATGCACTTTAGAAGCAAGGATGGCAAGACTTTGTCTCTTATACTTCTGACATGTTGTCAGACGGGACTGGTCCCTGGAGAAGGACATCATGCTTGGTAAAATGGATGGTCAGAGAAAAACAGGAAGTCCCCCAATGAGATGTATTGACACAGTAGCTGAAACAATGGACTAAAATGTAACAATTGAAGATTACATAGAATTGGGTAGTGTTTCTTTGTTATATATAAGGTTGCTATGAGTGGGAACTGACAGGATAACACTTAACAACAACTGGAATTTCAAACTATAATATGTTCCAAGGTTTTTTTGGGAAGAACTCCCAGCCTCCACAGTATCAGGATATGAGCAATTTTATAAAAGTTCATTTTCCAAAGATGTAAAATCGACCTTCCATTAAAAAAAAAAAAAAATTAACCCACCAAAAGAAAATACTTTTAGTAGATCAATTTCTACAGTATATTACTTATCAATAAATAATTAATATTATTTACTCATCTATGAAAGGAGCTATGGTAGCAAAGCAGTTACAAGTCAGGCTGCTAACCTCAAGATCAGCACTTCAAAACCAGTTGTTTCTTTATCAATGCCACACAATATACATGATTCTAATGCACTATCTGTTGGTTAATGCTCTGGACTGAAACGTCAGTTTAAACCACAAGTTCAGCGGTTCAAGCTCACTAGGTACTCCTTGGAAACCCTGTACAGGTTCAATATGTGTCGGAACCAATTCAATGGCACTTAACAAACAACAACTATACACAGTCTGAGGCTGAAGAGACAATTTAACCATTACCAATATCAGTTGCTGTTAAGTTTATTCTGACTGACGGTGACCCCATATAGTATCAGAGTAGAACTGAACTTCATGGAGTTTTCATTCTTGATTTTTAGAAGTAATTTGCCAAGCTTTTCTTCTGAGGTTTTTCAGGGTGAACTCGAATTCCAACATTGAAGTCTACAGCGAAGATCTATAATAATTTTCACTACTCATTCACAAATAACACCAATCTGTTTGATCCACAGCTTTTGTTTTATTTCCAGAGCTAGCCATGTTTGTTGGCATACTTTATGTAGAAACAAACAAGAATGAAATGACTTACTAAAATTTTAGTGCCTCAGTATTTCTGAGGGTGAGATTCCAGTTGTTTTTGTTTGTTTTTCTTTTGTGCCCTATTTTCACAACAAAAGTCTACATAGTCATTGGATTTCTCCACCAGTAGACTCCTTCACTGGCTCCATCTTTTCCTTATAAATATATTTCTAAATGCTGAAGTCCTTGGGGAACAGCTTTCTCTCAGCTACTAATTGAAAGGCTGGCAGTTCAAGTTCAATCTGTGGTGTCATGAAGATGCTTGGCTTCTACCATAAAATTATAACCATTAAAAACCATATGTATTGTAGTTCTACTTTGTAACACAATTGACTGGATGGCAGTGATTTTCTCCCTCCTATATAATAACTCACCACCACTCATCTGTTAGTTTGTTGTACTGCAGTGTCTTGTTGTAATGCTGAAAGTTCTGTCATTGTTGTTATAATTATCAGCAGGAACACCCATGGAAGACAGATTTCATTAGACTTTCCAGACCAAGAAAGACTAAGAAGGAGACGCACACAAATTCTAAATGTTAGTTATTGAAAACCTTAGAATAGATTTGGAACATTGTTTAATAGAGTGCAAGAAGATGCAGCATCAAAATATGACTGGGGAAGAGCTGCCTCCTTAAAATAGAGTTGATCTTAATTGACATTAATGGACCAAAGCTTTTGGGACCTTCATTTGTTCATGAAACAAAACTCAAAATAGTAGTGCAAACATCCATTAATAATCAGAATGTGGTATGTAAGTATGAATCTAGGAAAATTGAAAGTCATCAAAAATGAAATGCAGTGCATAAAGCTCCTAGGCATTTGTGAGTCAAATAGATAGGTATTAATCATTTTGATTAGTACCAGTATATAATTTATTTCCAGGAATGACAAATTGAAGAGTAATTATGTCACATTAATTGTTAAAAAGAATAATCATTTCAGATTTATCTTGAAGTGCAATGTTGTCTGTGACAGGTTATTATCCACATGCTTACAAAGAAGACAAGTGAATGCCATTATTACTCAATGTTTTGTACCAATCACTAAATCCAATGATGGAAACATTGAATTATACTAGCTTCTTCAGTCTGAAATTGATTAAACATTCAATCAAGATGAATTGATAGTATGTCCAAACTATGAGAGACGAAGTTTGACTATTCTGATTTCCAAGGAGCATTCTAGCTGTATTTCTTCTAACACAGATTGGTTTGTTCTTTTGGCACTCCATGGTACTTTTAATATTTCTTGGCATAGATGAGTGACAGCCTCCAGTGCTACATCCGTTTGTTGAGATTTCAATTTGTATGACATCAATTGCCCATGCCTTCTTCTTTGCCAGTGCTTTCAGTGCACTTTGGACTTCTTCCTTCAGGATCATTGGATCTTGATCATATGTTACCTCTTGAAATGGTTTAATATCTACCATTTCTTTTGAGTGCAATGACTCTGTGTATTCCTTCTACCTTCTTTTGATGCTCTCTGTACATGTTGTTGTTGTTGTTAACTGTTATAGAGTCAATTCCAATCTACAGTGACCCTGCAGAGATTTTCTAAAGAGCAGCTGGTGAGCTTGAACTGTCTACCTTATCATTCAAAGAGATTTTGTAGTCCTGCACATTAACACACATTGCCACAACAGTGTGTCCATAGAATCCTCAATACTTCAAATCGAGACTTGAAGTTTTCTTTAGTTTCCTCAGCTTGAGAAATGCAGAGCGTGTTTTTCCCCTTTGGATTTCTAACTCCAGGTCTTTGCATAGTTCATTATAATATTTGATTTTGTCTTATCAAGAAGTCCTTTGAAATTTTATATTCAATTCTATTAAATCCTCATTTATGCTATTGCTTTAGCATCTCTACACTGGAGAGTAGTTTCAGAGCCTCTCCTGACACCCATTTTGGATTTTCCTTACTTGCTGTAAGTGACCTTTTGCTTTATTCCTGTATGATGTTCTGGATGCCATCCCACAACTCCTCTGCTTGTGGGTTATTAATATATTTTTTAAATGTTTTATTGTGAATTATGTGATAGTTTACATGGGAGAACATTAGCTTTACATTCATCCTATCTCATATTGTTTCATTGCCATGGTTATAATCCCCTCTATGCATCATCAACCAACAGCAAACCTGCTCCCTGGTCATCAGCATGCAGCCCTTTTCCCTCTTTGGGTCTAGAGTCCCCAGGCACTCCATCTCTCCAAGTCATCTTCTCTGCCTCCATCCCCAGCATCACTGCTTCCCTGAATAGGGTCCCACACTCCACTCTTCTCCCTTGATGGTCCCAGTGACCTCCGCCCATGGGCTGTAAAGTCAATCACTCCCCTCCTTTTGCTAGAAAATGTCTACCTTTACATTTCCAACCCTCACAGTAAGTCCTGATAACAAATATTCATTATTATACCACAAGAGCCATATCCCCATCTCTTTTTATCAGCCCCACCCAGACAGATTGGATACTATTCAGTGGAGATTCTAACTTCCTCTGTGCCCTATGGATCTAGGCTCCCTCTTGAAAGCTTGTAAGCCAGTCACTTCTTGCCTTTGTACCTCCTCCATTTTGGGTAGCTAATGTCCAAGTTGCCCACCCCTGTCTACTCTGTGTATGGAGGGGTGGGAATGATCCTCGCTGTAAAGGTTTGTTTCCTCTTTTGAGCTACTGCATCCATAGGTGTAGGTCAAATTCATCAAATTGTATCAGATTACTCTTTTTTTCCTCTTCTTTCTTCTTCTAGGTGAGCTCTGATTATCCAACCATTGAAGCCAGGTCAAGTGGGTATTATCTGTAAGTGTGGGTGTTCTTATGAAATGCCCTCTCTTCTTATCAGCTGGATGCTTCACTCTCCACTCTAGTCCTCTGTGGCTATTATCACTGAATCTGGGCTCAGGAGTCCCCAGGTCTTGCCACACTTCTGGCCAATCAGGTCTCCACCTAGGTTCACAGGAGTCTATTGAGCATTGTAGGGCTTAGCTCACAGCTTCATAGCTATTTTTCTCTCAATTCCCCTTATGGATGACTAACGTGGTCACCAGTCTGAACGCATGTCTGCTCATGTATTCCTGTTGAGTTTTAACCTTGCAATGGAGTTTGCCCTGAAAGAACCCGACCATTTGCCTTGATGTCTCCTGGGCGAGCAACTTGCTTGTTCCTGTAGTAATCATTAGGACTGCCATTATTGTTTTTTACTTTTCCTGTCATTTTTTCTTTCAAGAAGTGTCTCTGTTCTTCTAGCTACTCCAGGCTGGTCTGCTCATATTTTCAAGTGGTAATTTACCACCTTAGAAAATTCTGGATGGGGTTTAGGATTCCACCTATGGTCTTACTTAATGCAAAAACTCTGCAGGAAGTCTCCTTCACTGGGCATGTTGTAGCCCCATTTTAGGCATTCCAATCATTTATATGCAGAAAGCAGACTTACAAGCTTTCTATGGTGATATTTCTGGCTCTTCCTTTCTCTCCCGCTCAAGTGTCTATTTTATAATGGTATGCCAGGAAAACGAAGATTCAAAAGACAGCCAAGCATCTTAACATTATTCCCACCCTTTTGCCCTTTCCAACCATGTTTCAATCCCTGTATCCCAGAGCCCTGTTTTTCCAAGATTGTGCGTACATCATTATTTACCTCTGTCCCACTTAGCCAATGCAAACCTGCCTAATTGTTTTCCCATCAGCCTTGTTCTTCCATTCCCTTCCCCTTTCCTGTGTATTGCTCCCCTCCCCAGCACCCAAACTATCCTGTGTCTATTTCCTACCCTGTGCTCCACTTTCTCCTCCCTCCCCTCACTCCTCCCCTCACATCCTGGTAACCAGCAAAAATTTCTCCTTGCCCCCCCTTTAGTATGGGTTATTTTTCTTAGTCTTTTACAATAGTGGTCTTACACAGTATTTCTCCTTTTGTGACTAATTTCACTCAACTTATTGTCCTCAAGCTTCATCCATGTTATGAGGTAGCTTACGACTTTCTTGCTGTTCTTCATGGTACCAAAATATTCCATTGTGTGAATGTAGCACAATTTGTTTATCCATTCTTCAATTGATGGGCACTTAGGCTGTCTCCATATTTCTGCTATTGTAAGTAGCGCTGCTATGAACATTGGTGTGCATATATCTATTCATGTTATGGCTCGTTTTGCTTGTGGGTAAATACCAAGTAGAGGGATTACTGGATCATAAAGTATTTCTATTTCCAACATCTGAGGAAGTACCATATTGCTTTCCAGAGTACATGGACCATTTTACAATCCCACCAGCAATGCAGGAGCATGCCTGTCTCTCCTCATCCTCACCAATATTTATTGTCCTCTACTTTTTTGATCTTTGCTCTTATTGCTGGTGCTAGATGATATCTCATTGTTGTTTTGGTTTGCACCTCTCTAATGGCTAGTGTAGTGCTATGGGTTAATACGCCAGACTGCACAGTCAGTATGAACTGTAAGGGTGGTGGTTCAAGCTCACCAGTCGCACCTTGGAAAC
>NW_006408944.1:1471196-1472778 GCF_000296735.1 Chrysochloris asiatica | reverse complement strand
GCTACCTTTTGAAATGGTTGATCATCCACCATTTTCATTTGGTCCAGTTACTCTCTGTATTCCTTCCATATTCTTTTGATGCTTTTGCATCATTCAATAAATTCCCCAGAGAATCTTTCAATAACGAAAAGTGAGGTTTAAATGTTTTCTTCATTTCACACAGCTTGAGAATTGCTGAGCATGTTCTTCCCTTTTGGTTTCCAAACTCCAGATATTTGCACATTTCATTGCATATTTGACTTTGTCTTCTCGAGCTGTCTTTTGAAGTGTTCTGTTTAGCTCTTGTACCTCCTAATTTCTTCCATTTGCTTTAGCATCTCTATGCTGGAAAGCAGGTTTCAGTGTGTCTTCTGATAATCATTTTGATCTTTTCCTTCTTCCTTGTATTTTAAATAACTATTTGCTTTCTTCATGTATGATGTTCTTGATGTCATCCCACAATTCTTCTTGTTTAGTGTTTAATGCATCAAATCTGTTCTTCAGTTGATTTCTAAATTTGGGTGGTATGTATTCAAGATCATATTTTGGCTCTGGTTGACTTGTTATCATTTTCTTCAGCTTCACAATATGCTCCTGGCCTTGTTTTGATTGATGATATGAAGCATTTCCATTGTCTCTTTCTAGAGATGTAGTCAATTTGATTTCTGTGTATTTCATCTCGTGTGGTCCATGTGTATAATTGTCTCTTGTGCTGTCTAAAGAAGGTATTTGAAATGAACAAATCATTGGTTTTGCAGAATTCAGTCATGCAATCTCCAGCATCATTTCTATCATCAAGGCCATATTTTCCAACTACTGATCCATCCTCTTTGTTCCCAACCCTTGCATTCAATCGCCAGTAATGATCAATACATCTTGATTACATGTTTGATCAATTTCAGATTGAAGAAATTAGTAGAATCCTTCCATTTTGACCTCTGTGGTTTTAGTCTTTGGTGTGTAAATTTGAAAAATAGTGGTGTTAACTGGTCTTCCCTTTAGGCATGCGGATATCCTATCATAGACAACACTGTACTTCATGACTAATCTGGACATGTTTTTTTTTTTTTTTGACAATGAATGCAGCACTATTCCTCCTCAATTTGTCATTTCCAGCATAGTAAACCAGGTGGTTATCATCTTCAAAATGGCCAATACCAGTCCATTTCAGCTCACTAAAGCCTAAGATATTGATGTTTATGTATTCGATTTCATTTTTGACAATTTCCAATTTTTCTAGATTCATTCTTCATACATTCCATGCTAGATTATTAATGTTCATTTACAGCTGTTTCTCTTCATTTTTAATTTTTCCCCAACAGCAAATGAAGGTCCCATGGGCTTTACCCCATTTACGTCATCACTGTCAACTCTACTTTGAGGAGGCAGTTCATCCCCAGTCACATTTGAGTTCCTTCCAAACTGAGATGCTCATTTTCCTACACTATATCTGACAGTGTTTGTCTGCTATTCAAAAGGCTTTCCGTGACTAAAAATATTCAAAAGCAGTTCATCTCTCCTTCTTCTTGGTCTGTCTTCATCTGGAAGCTAATCTGAAATCTGTCCACCATGGGTTGACCCTGCTGGTATTTAAATATCCATG
>NW_006408944.1:1468724-1469556 GCF_000296735.1 Chrysochloris asiatica | reverse complement strand
GTATGGATATTACCCTATCACAGACAGCATTGTACTTCAAGCAGATCATGATATATTTTTTTAATTTTTATTTTTTTATGATAAATGCCACACCATTTCTCTTCAGTTTGTCATTGCTTACATTGTGAACCATGTGACTGGCAGATTCAAAATGGCCAATACCAGTCCATTTAATTTCACTAATGTAGGATATTGATGTTTATATGTGTCATTTCACTTTGAAAATTTTAAATTTTCTGAGTTTCATACGTCATACATGTTCTGATATTTGATGGATATCTATAACTGTTTCTCTTCATTTTGAGTTGTGCTCCATCAGCAAATGAAGGACCCGAAGGTTTTACTCCATTTTTATGATCATAATCAATTCTACTTTTGGAAAGTAGTGCTTCTTCTGTTGTATTTTGTGTGGCTTCCAACCTGATGGGCACATCTTACAGCTCTATATCTGACAGTATTCTGGTGCTTTTCTATCATATCTCAATATTCAGTATTCTGGTTCTGACATTGTTCCACTACTATTCATAATTTTTTCAGTGACTAAATATTCAGAAGCAGTCTGTCTCTCCTTCTTCCTAGTCTGTCTTTTTCTGGAAACTCAACTAAAATTTGACCTCCATGAGTGACCCTACTGGTATTTAAAATTCTCTTGGCATAGCTACCAGAATCACAGCAACACATAAGCCACCACAGTTTGACAAACTGACAGATGATTGGTGGTGACCAATTAATATATTTTATTAATGGGGAAAGTTGTCAAAAATTTCATTTTGCTTGGATTCACAATTATCATTCATCAAAAATGCCGTCAAGAAATCAAAGGATGCATTGA
>NW_006408944.1:1467538-1468490 GCF_000296735.1 Chrysochloris asiatica | reverse complement strand
TTGTTCTGCTGTGCATAAGGTCACTATGAGTTGGCACCAACTCGATGGCACCTAACAACAACAACAGATGTATACAATGTGAATAATAAATAAGAAGACTATAGAATATTAGCTTAATTTTACTTATGGTGTTGGTAAAGAATATTCAAATTATTGTGAACTACTAAAAGAATCACCAAATCTATTTTGGAAGAAGCACAGTCAGAATGATCCTTGAAAGTGAGAACAGTGAGACTTTGTCTTTATGACTTTGGACATGCCAACATAAGAGATTAGTTGCTGGAGTAGGATATAATACTTGATAAATGTATGGCGGTCAGGAAAAGAACAAAAGGAAGACCCTTAATCAGATGGATTCATATGCAATCATAACAACAATGGGCTCAAATATAGCATTCAGTGTGAGGAAGGTGCAGTACCACATGATGTTCTGTTGTATATATTGTTTCTATGACTCAAAACTGACTTGGCAACTTGTGTTGGACTGTAAGGTCAGTTCCAACCACAATGATGGTGGTTCAAGCTCACCAGTCATTAATCAGAAACCCTATACATGGTCTCTATGAGCTGAGCTGGAACCAACTCCATGGCACTTAACAACAACAACATATACTAAGTTAGAAAAATGTATTCTTTCTGTATATTTGGTGACTCCTACTGGAGTGTGGTTTCTCTGCTATTCATAAGGTTTTCAGTGACAAAGTATTCAGAACTAGTTCGTCACTCTTTCTTCCTAGCCTGTCTTCATCTGGAAGCTCATCTGAAACCTGTTCACCATAGGTGACCCTACTGGTATTGAAAATACCAGTGGCATAGCTTTCAGAATCACAGCAACTCACAAGCCACCATATGTGGATGATACAACCATGTTTACTGAAAGTGAAGAGGGCTTAAAACATTTACTGATAAATATCAAATAGCACAGCCTTCAGTATGGATTACATCTCAATGA
>NW_006408944.1:1464424-1465873 GCF_000296735.1 Chrysochloris asiatica | reverse complement strand
TAATATTTGTAAAAGTGACTAAGTGTCTAGAAGCAGGCCTGCATTGATGATTGATGTTCTTACTGTGGTGATTGTTGTTAAATGCCATCCAGTGTGTTCTGACTCATAATGACCCTATGTACAACAGAACAAAACACTGCCCAATTACTATGCTAACACACATTTTTATAGCCACTGTGTCAATTCCTATTTTTCACTCATCCTCTACTTTAGCAAGCATACTGCCGTTTTCTGGGGAGTGGTTTCTCATAATGATATTACCTACCTATGTGGCACAAAGTCTCACCATCCTTGTTTCTCTGAAGCATTCTGTCTGTACAAGACAGATGTGTTTATTCTTCTGGCCATTCATGATATATTTAATATTATTTTCCAACATGACATTTCAAAGGCATGAATTCTTGTTCAAGTTTCCTTAGTCATTGTCCAACTTTCATATGCATATAAAGTGATTGAGAATACCATGACCGGGGTCAGACTCACCTTAGTTCTCAAAAGTGACATGTTAGCTTTTTAAACACTATAACATGGTCAATTTCAGCAGATTTGTCCAATGCCATATCATTGATTTTATGACTGCTGTTTCCATGGGTGTTATTGTGTATCCAAGTAAAATGAAATCCTTGACAAATTCAATCTTCTCTCCACTTTTCATGATGTTCTTTATTGGTCCAGTTGTGAGGATTTTTGTTTTCTTTATCTTGAGGTCTAATCCGTTCTGATGAGTCCCAGTGTGGCACTGTAAGATAAGCATGGGGCTGCACGGTCAGCTGTTTAAACTTATCAGTAGCTTCTTGGAAATGCTATAAAGTTTTGTTGTGAGTTAATGGCACTTAACAACAGCGGCAAGAATCCTTATTTCAATTTCTTTTCTGAAGTGGTTTCAATTTCTGGTTGTTCCTTGTTGATGCACTATTGCAACCGTTTTTTAATTACCTTAATAAAAATTTTACATGTGTGATATTAATGGTGTTCAAGAATTTTTGTACCCTGTTAGATCACTTTTCTTTGGGGTGGCCCAAGTATGGATCTTTTCCAGTTGCTTGGCCAGTCTTAAACATTTGTTGGCATGGACAAGTGATCACTTCCATGACTGCATCCAGTTGTTGAAACATACCAGTTGTTATTACTTCAGTTGCCTAGTGTTTTTTCATCATAACACTTTTTGGGTGCTTGGTTCTTTTGGGGATTGTTAACTAAATAAATTCCAGTGAAATAAAACTGGGGTAAAGAAATTTTATAACACAAATTGCACATACCTAACTTTGAAGACACTAAAATGGTTTTAAGTAGGAGAGAGGTGAAGCTTTCTGCTCCTGTAAAGATTTACAGCATTGGAAATCCTACACAGGGTCATTGTGCATCAGCAACAACTCAACAGCGCTTTACAACAATAACATAATGGTTTAAAATTAAATGATGACACATAAGGAAGTCTATTTTGAGCTA
>NW_006408944.1:1462582-1463854 GCF_000296735.1 Chrysochloris asiatica | reverse complement strand
TATTCCTCCCAGTGCCTTCATCTTTTCTTTACTAACCTTGCTTTTGTTTATTGCTTGCCCTGTTCCCCACTTTAATGTGTCTATCCTGTAACACTAGGATCAACACTGCTCTGTGAACAAGGTTAGCAATTCAAATCCACCAGCTGGTCCTTGGAAACCCTATATAGGACCACTATGAGTTGGAACCAACTCAGTGGCACTAAACAATAACATCCCCCCTTAAACATCATTGATGGTTTCTTTCATTAAGAAAACCTTAACATTTCACAACTTTGTTCTCATAAAATATTTGTCCTTTTGTGATTGACTAATTTCACTCAGGATAATGTCCTTCAGGTCCATGCATGTTGTGAGGTTTGTTGCAGATGAATCGTTATTCTCCAAACTTGCGTAGAATTTCATTGTGTGTATGTACCAAAGTTTAACCATTATTTTGTTAACGTACATTTGGGTTGTCTGTCTTTTTCATATATCTGTTGTAGACAGTATATTGAGGTATCCTATTTATCCATTCTTTGTATCTTGACTAGTGCATTTTATCCATTTAAATTCAGTATAATTATTGATAGGTAGGAATTGATAGCTGCTTTTATGCTGTGTGTGTGTGAGTGGTGTTGCTGGTTTCTTTGTTCTATATGATTTTGCTTGTGGGTTTTCTTTTCATTTTATTCATTTTTATTGTGTAAATGTTTACTAAATATTTTTGTTCTTCATTTGTTTTCTTATTTTGATGTGTAAGTGTATTGATTTTCTTTAAGGTTACCTTGTAATTTATTAATTTTCCTCTATTTTAAACAGTAAGTTTTGTCTTGAAATCTACTTGACTTCCTAGCCATTTGGAAATTCTGTATCTCTATTTCTTATTTTCTCTTTTGTAGTTTTTTTTTTTAAACTTGAAATATTTCTATATCTGGAGTTCTGGTGTGGTGCTCTTTTTGTGGTTCTGCAAGTTAATGTGCTGGACTGCAAAGTCGCTTGGAACTTAAGTTGGCGGTTCAGTGTCAACAGCTATACCTCGAAAACCCTATACAGGGTCACTATGAGTTGGAACTGAATCAAAGGCACTTAACAACAACAACAACATATCTGGATTGAGTTCTGGGTAATGTTTTCATGTATGGAAATCTCAGGTTTTTGTCTCTTCTTGTTAATTCTCAGTCTAAATCACCCTTTAGCATTTTTTTTGTAAAATTGTTCTGGTCATTACAAATTCCTTCAGATTCTGCTTATTGGGATATGTCATAATTTCACCACCATATTTGACTTTTGCTG
>NW_006408944.1:1459730-1461167 GCF_000296735.1 Chrysochloris asiatica | reverse complement strand
GCTCTTTGATCTTCATCAGCAAATGTTTTAAGTCTTACATACACAAATATCATTCTTTTGAATTAATTTTCAGTTATATTGCTTTTCTTTACCTAAATGTTTTCTGACTGCATCTTGGTCATTTGTTTGAGCTATTATTTCTTGTTTCTTCATGTGAAGTATATATATATATTTTAAATGGCTTTGTGAGGTTATATTTGTATTTAATTTATGACTGCTTGTTGATATGTTCTGGGCTCTCATTCACTGTCTCCTGTGGGTGTAGTTATAGAATGGAAGTGTGTACATCATTCTTGTTACAATTTGTGTTACTCAGTTTAGGGTTGGTTTGATTGATGTTGGTTGCTGTCTGTTGTTAATCAAGTAGTTTAGGAGTTTGTATTAGCTCTTCCCCTATGGGGAAGCCCCTTGTGGCTTGGCTGTATGCGCAAAGTTGCTGTCTCCTGTCAGATATGAAATAGAAAACTACTCCCCTCCCCACACAGAATAAAACAAACTTGACACCAAGGGGCAGAGCAGCGGAGGACCCTAAACAAGCAGGGCCACAATGGGTCCCCCCTTTGTAACACAAGGCCCCAGGAGGGATCTCATGTGGGGACTCTGTTGTTTCTGTCTCTTTGTTTTAATCAGCTTATTTTTAATTTTCTTGATTTTATAATAAAAGTTTTCAGTAGAATCTTAGGAAGAACTATATTAGAGATTTGAAACTTGACATTCACACCATATTCAATCATGCGTCGCATGCATAGTCCTAAAGAATGCTTCTCACACTAACAATAAGTTTCACCGCTAGGAAAAACCAGCTAAAGTTTTTGCCAGTTCAAGTTTAAGATTACATTCAACATTCTGTGTAGTTTTGGTCAGGGACATTAAGACCTTTAGAAAATTAGCAAAAATGCAATTGAGGGCTAAGGGAATAGTAATAGATCATAAGCAGAAATTTAACTAGCTGTTTTGTGTAGAGAAGGTGTTCCGTTTCTTCTTAACTACAAATCTTTAAGTGTTTTTTTATGCTTCTTGTTTTTTTGTTTAATTAATCATGAGAAACAATTGTGTTGTCAGTTACCATAGCAAATAATGTCTAGGTACATGGTGTGATTAATGAATCTATAGAAAATAATAGGTGAAGGTAGAAATAGGAGTTACGATTTAGAATTATGTTTTAAGGTTAATGTGACATTTTTAGAGCAATGAGGTTTGCTTACAGAAATCATATATTGTCTAACTATGTAAAGGGGAACAAGGAAAATTTTTATATTCTTGATGCTCTATAATGAAATGATTAATATGTATGATTTAAACCACTACTTTGAAAAGAATGATTAATAAATTGATGGTATAGAGTAGTATAAAAGCTGTTTGAGAATTTGAAATAAACAGAGAAGATTCACCATCTAACAAGACCCATCGATTCTGTGAGCTTCATTTCTTTGCCGA
>NW_006408944.1:1456390-1458300 GCF_000296735.1 Chrysochloris asiatica | reverse complement strand
TGAATCATAAGACTCTTATCCCCATCTCTTTTTACCAGACTCATCTAGAAAAGGTGAAAACTATTCAGTGGTGACTCTACCTCCCTTCACACAGTCTAAAAGTAAACTCCCTATTGAAACCTTATAAGCCAGTCACTTTGTGCCTTTATTGTCCCCTCATTTTAGGTAGTCAATGTCTAAGTTGCCCATTCCTAACTATCCTGTATACAGAGGGGATATGATTGATAATTTGACATCAGAGTCCTTGACCCTCAATGGAGTACCTATGTTCAGGGAAATCAATCCAAAGGTAATTCATGAAAGTCCTTGATGGAGCTGGTTTCAGTGTCTGTTAGGACTACAGGGAGGCTGGGGGCAGGATGACTGATTAAATGTGGGTCTGTGGATTCTGCATGTCTAGAGCATATCCTTTCTGAATCTAGATACCAATGCAGTAAAGCCCACCTCCACCTCACACTAGCATGGCTCCCAAACATGTGGCTCCAAACTCCTAGAACATAGGATCTGTTCTGGGGCTGGGAGCTGACCACACCATTGGTCACTAGGGGACCTTGGGGAAAAAAGAAGGAATCACACCTTTCCAATCCTGTGTGTGAATCTGCTCAGGCTGGCCATTCATGATTCTTCTCCCTCTCTTGCCAACCCTGCTCAGCTTCTTGAATTCCAGCAAGCACTCCAACCACTTCTTTAACTTTTCCTCTGAAATTCAGGGATCCAGAATTTTCATCTGATTCTGTTTCATTTGGTTTCAAGTGTATTTGTTGTAGAGGGTCTATGCTGTGAGTCTGCCTAGCCTGCCTTCTTTTAAAAGGGAAAAATCTTCCCCTCTCTGGCTCTTTCTGTCTGTTGTAATTTGCATAACAAATTATTAGGTCATTAAAACACAAAGAATTAAACTGCCATTGAGTTGATTCTAATACCATATAGGTTGTCATAGGCTGTATTTTTTATGGGAGCAGAAAGCCTCACTTTTTTTCATGCAGAACAACTGGTGATTTTGAACTATAAACCTTGTGACTACTCCAATGATTATTATAACCAGAATGCCACAAAGATTATTGTTGTTGATAGGCTCCATGGAATCAGTTCTGACTCATAGTGATTCTACCTAGTAGAAAAAACAGAATGAAACAAAAAATACTGCCTGGTCTTGCACCATCCTCACAATTGTTTGTTTGAGCTTGTTTCTGTTACCACTGTGTCAATCTATCTCCTTAAAGGTATTTCTTTTTTTCATTGACCCTCCACTTTTCCAAACATGGTGTTCTTCTATGGTGGTGGTGATTATGTGTTGTGGAGTAAGCTCCGAATCATAGCAATTCTGTACAGGGTTTGTGAGGCTGTAAAGCTTTATGGGAGTAGAAATCCTCATCTTTCTCCCATGGAACAGCTGGTAGTTTTGAACTGCTGACCTTGCGGTTCACAGCACAAGTTCTACTAGCCGCCATCTTGGGAGAGTCCAAATGGGGGAAGGATCAGAACAGTCATGAATGCCTGACAGAACCATGGAGATACAGATGTGGACATTCATTTTTGATATCTGTTCATTGGTCTCTCAGTGTCTGCATAACTTCATTCTGGTAACTAGAGGGGCTGCCTGAGTGAATGGATAGCACACCCCACCACTGAAGTGTTCTACTATGCATGCACACAGAGCTCCTTGAAACTTAAAGTGACAGTTTCCATGTAAAACCAAACGGCAACCACTTGTCTGCCATTTTGTCATACTGTGGTGGCTTGTAAGTTGCTGTGATTCTGAAAGCTATGCCACCAGTGTTTTAAATAACCAGCAGTGTCACCCATGGTGGACAGGTTTCAGATGAGCTTCCAGACAAAGACAGACTAGGAAGAAAGAGTGACGAACTACTTCCAAATCTTTAGTCACTGAAAATCTTATGAATAGCTAAAAA
>NW_006408944.1:1453971-1455564 GCF_000296735.1 Chrysochloris asiatica | reverse complement strand
GAGGTAAGGGGGAGGGAGGGGAAGGTGCAGCAAAGGGCAGAGAATAGACACAGGATAGTTTGGGTGCTCAGGGACCATAGACTAGAAGGGGAAAGGAAAAGGAAAAATAAGCTGGATGGGAGAATAACCAGGCAGGTTTGTATGGGCTAAATAGGACAGGGGTAAATAATGATGTAAGCACAACCATGGAACAACAGGGCTTGTGGATACAAAGATCGAGGCATGGTTTGAATGGCTAATACTGGGGAAATGATCTTGAGAAGCTTGGCTGTCTTTTGAATCTTGGTTTCCCTTGCATACTATTGTTAAATAGACACTTGAAGGGGAGAGAAAGAAGTAGACAGAAACATCACCAGAGAAAGTTTGTAAGTCCGTCTTCAGCTTATAACTGATTAGAATAACTAAAACAGGGCTAGTACTTGCCCAGTGAAGGAGGCTCCCTGTAGAGTCTTTGCATTGCACAAGAACATAAGTCGAATCCTGATCCCCATCCAGAATCTTCTGAGGTGGGACATTTCTACTTGAAAGGACAAGCAGACCAGTTTGGAGCAGCTAGATGAACAGAAGATTCTTCTTGAAAGAAAGACCAACAGAAAAAACAAAACAAAACACAATAACAGCAGTCTAATTGACTACTACAAGAGCAAGCAAGTTGTTCCCCAGGGAGCCATCAAGGCAAGTTTTCAGGTCCCCTCAAGACAAACCTCCTTCCAAGACTTAAACTCAAATGGAATACACTAGCAGGCCTATGGTCTCACTGCTGACCATATTGTTCACCGATAAGGGGAAGAAGTGGGAAAACAGCAGTGAAGTAGTTAACTAAGTCCGACCACATTCAATAGACTCCTGTTAACCTGGATTGAAACCTGGTTAACCAGCAGTGTGAGAAGACCTTAGGACTCCTGGGCCCAGGGGCAGGGACATGGCCCCAGAAGACTAGAACAGAATGTGGGGCATCCAGCTGATATGAAGTGAGGGGAGATGCACAAGAAAACCCACACTTGCAGAGAGTATACATTTGACCTGGTATAAGTGGTTGTATGATCAGAACAGGACTAGAGGAAGAAAGAAGAGGAAAAAAAAAAGAGTAGCCCACTACAAATGGATGAACTTTACCTATGCTTCTGGATGCAGTATGATGAAGGAGGGGACAAATCTCTACAGTGAGGATCATTCCCATCCCCTTGGTACACAAGGTCAACAGGAATGGGGAACTTAGACATTGGCTACCCAAAATGGGGGAACTACAAAGGCAAGAAGTGACTGACTTACAAGCTTTCAATAGGGAACCTAGTTCCAGAAGATACAGGGAAAGGTAGAATCTCTGCTGAATTGCTTCCAACCTGTCTGGATGTGGGTTGATAAAAGGTGAGGGGGAAAGGACTCCTGCAGTTTAATAGGGAATGCTTGCTATTAGGTCTGACAGGGAGAGTTGTAAAGGTAAATGTAAATGTTTGGTAATAAATGGAGGCTGATTTTGCAATCCAGGAGCAGAGATGCCTGGAACCATCAAGTGAGAAAAGCAAAGTGCAAGACCCTGTCTGGGGAGGCAGTGACAACAGGAATGGAGGCAGAGACAATGACGTGGACAGA
>NW_006408944.1:1451545-1452666 GCF_000296735.1 Chrysochloris asiatica | reverse complement strand
GTTGTTGTTTTTAAATGCTGGTAGGTTTGAATTGCCAACATTGTGGTTAGCAGTCCAGTTCATACATGTAAATAATTACGTTGCAATGCAAATACTGAAATAAAACTGTGAACAAAATGAACATCATAGAATATAAAAAAAATTTTCATCAATAATTGTAGGGTAAAAGTATCAGACAATATATATCTTAATCTCCTGGCGAAATTAGAGAGGATTTTTCAGAAGAATAGATGATGGGATTTCTTAAGAATATAAATGCAGGTCTGGGGTATGAGAGACCATGAGTGGTTTAGGACAATTAAAAGACTTTCTGGTGTAGAAAATGCAAACTTAAGTAGAATGCTTATCAAAGTTTATGATCCATACTTAAAGACAGAAGTCAATTCACAAAAGTCTTTGCATTAGCGCTCAAGAAATTTACATTACTTTTTTATGTAATTAAAAAAAAAAACAATAAACCTAGATTTGAGGAAATTTTGAAGAAGGAAAGAACATAAGACTTGCTTGTTAGAAAATTCTTTCTGCAGTGCACTGGAGAGTGGTAAGGTCTTTCCTAATTCTCCTCACACCACACACTCTATCTCCTTACTCAAGTTTACAGTACATTTAAACTCACATATATCATGGATCCATTTATGATCTATTTTAATTTAACTATTTAATTCTTTGTTTTAAATATTATAATAATAATCACTTGAGAATCAAACTCCAAATAATAAAATTGAGAACTTGATAATAAAATATAATTTCTTATATAAGAAAAAGGAAGGGTTTGGAGAGTTTTGAAGGAGGGATGTATACAAGAGTTCCTTGTTAGAAACTTCTGTGTGCAGTACACTGTACAATGATAAGGTCTTTCCTGACCCTCAATGTAAGAGAGCTTCTCATACCTGATACTCTAGCCTCTTACCTAAGCTTTTCTTTATTGTACTTTTATTTTTTCAAAACTTTTATTATAATTGAGTGAAGGCTTGCAAGGCAGAACATCAGTTTTACATTCAACAAATCATTGATGTGATTACAATCCCCTCCGTGTACCATCAGTCAACAGTATTTACCTCTATTCCCTTTTTAGTTTTTTGAAGTCATATGTTGTTGTTGTTGTTGTTGTTGTTGTTGTT
>NW_006408944.1:1449535-1450555 GCF_000296735.1 Chrysochloris asiatica | reverse complement strand
GATGGATGCTCCCTTGTTATGTTTAAACAACTGCTTCTTGGTCTATGTGTAGGTTCCTCATGAGCACAATTAAGTGTTCTGGAATACTCATACTTTGCAATGCTGTCCATAGCTTGTCGTGGTCCACACAATCAAAAGCTTTTGTGTGCTTTCAGCCAAGATCCATCTGACGTTAGCAATTATATCCCTCAATCCACATCCTTTTCTGAATGCGGCTTGAACCTCTGGAAGTTCACTGTAAATATATATGTTTGCAGCTGTTTTTGTATTAACTTTAGTAAAATTTTATTCACATGGAATATCAATGATATTGTCAGATGACTTCTGCATTGTTTGGTCACCTCTCTTTGAAATGAGCACATTTATGTATATCTTCCAGTCAGTTTTCCAGGTAGTTGTCTTCCAAATTTCTTGGCATAGCTGAGTGAGTGCCTTCAGTGCTGGATCAGTTTGAAAGATTTCAATATGTATTGCATCAATTTCTGGTGACTTTTTTTTTTGTCCATGACTTCAATGCACTCTTTATAGTACTTTTAAAAGATTATTTTTGAAAGGTCATTGTAGTAAGCTGACTTTTACCCTTGCCCCAATAACCCAGAAAAATGAACAAAGATATGTGCAAGTTCTAAATGTTTTTGCAGATATAATAAAGGTAAGAATTTCAAGATAAGATCTTCATGATTTAGGGTGGGTTTTAAATCCAGTGTCATGTGTTTTTATGAGGAGATAACATTCAAGCTCACCAGCTTCCCCTTGGCAACCCTATACAGGGTTGCTATGGTTCGGGATTGACTCAGCAGCACTTAGCAACAACAGCAACATAGGATCCAAAAGAGAAAATGCCATACAAAGGTGACTATCAAGTTGGCAATGTAAAACCTCAGGTCAAGAGATGGCAACCATTAGACACAGGAAGACAGGTACGGAATAGATTATCCTTTAGTACTTCCAATGTGAACCAGCCCAGATAATACTTTGATTTTGGACTTTTGCCTTCAAAACTGTTGTTTCAGGCTAAGT
>NW_006408944.1:1444118-1447675 GCF_000296735.1 Chrysochloris asiatica | reverse complement strand
TTTTTTATGTCAGGTCTACTAGTCTAGCATTTTTTCATTTGTAACATGATGAGAATCATTAAAGTGGGAACATATTAGTAAAATAAATCTTTTTAAAGTTGGATAGTATTTAAGGGATTGGCTCAAAAAAATATGCATGTGTTTTCCAAATGCTACTATTTTCTCAAGGGTGGAAATGAAACGGATGTTTTCTCACCACCACCTACTGTTATTTGATACTAATCTCTGATGTACCAGATGGTGAAAAACACAGTTAGACTTGTACAGCTCTTTTTGTTGAGCTGTTATTTATAGGCCAGTAGAATCCATTTATCCACCTTTATTATGGCTTTTTGTCCTTACAGACAATAAATCCAAACAACATAATCCTGGTAAGTCCATATAATTTATACAACTGATGAGCTGAAGTATATGGAGGTGGAGGTGTTTGTTGAATTTATTCTTCTCCTCGTAGTTTATTACTTTCTTCATAGACCCAATGAATACAAAAGCTGTAATACAAGAAAAATCATGTTTGGTGTCTTAATAACTGTGCAGAAATATACAGCAAGAAATAACTTCTGAAGGAAAACAAACTCAATGTTAAACCATATATATAATGCGCTACATTCTGGTTGCTTTTTCTTATTTTTTTCCCCTCATATTTTGTGTTACAAATATATTTTTCTGTAATTGATGATTTAAACTTTGTCTATTTCTGACAGCTCACAGTAATCATCATCATAATAGTAATACATGTGTATTTATTTACAAATATTTTCCTGCAGACCTTTTGTACTCCAGGTTTTTCACAAGATCATTAATGTATTATCCTTTTTAAAATAAAATAAATAAATAAACAACAACCATGAAGAAAAATATTCTTCAAATTTGAATTATTCTGAAATTCATTGCAACCAAGCAAGCCCTGATGGGTACAGCACTAATCAATGTCTTTTCTGGACAGACAGACCCAGATATTTAAATTTTCAGTTTCAAAGGGAAAGTTCCCAGCTTAACTCTGAATGGTTGTTCCTCAGTATTCCCTTTCCATTGTCACACTCATTTAAAGCTAAGTGTAATTTGAGTCATGGGAAATATTGTGTTTTCTACACGCTGTGATGATGACTTATATAGACCTCTTGTTTTAGAACTTTGTTTCTCCATGTGCATTGAAATCACAGATTGCTTTGAAATGCACACTGAATCATGCATGATGTCTCTGGTGGAGTTGGAGGTTCTCCATTTGTAACTAAGTTCAGGTGCTATGTGTCTTGGGCCACACTTGAATAGCAAGAGTTTGGAATTGTTGTTCTGAAGTACCATCAAGTTGGTTCTGACTCACTGTGCCCCTGTGTAGGGGTTTCTGAAGAATGGTTGGTGAGTTTGAACCACCAACCTTGTGGTCCAAACTGACCTTGAAGTCAAGTGTTCATCCTGTGGTGCAACAACAGAATTCCTATAATCTGCATTTTCAAGAGGCCTGGTGTGGTGCTGTACGGTAAGCACTAGACTGGTAACCACACGGTTGGCAGTTCAAACCCACTAGCAACTCTTGGAAACTCCATACATAATCTCTATGAGTCAGAACCAACTTGTTGACAAACAGCAACAACAATATGCATTTTCATAGAATGCAACTCATTTGAGTACATTTAGCATAACCATGTCAGTTATCATTAAATGATGGATGAAAACTTTGCAGTTTTTGTGACTTTCTTAAAGTTATGCAATGTATAAAAATTAAGGCCATGATTCTGAACTACATTTTTTGACATGATTCTTAAAATTTGTTTTACTACATACTATGGTAATTAGTGGAGTCCTGGTGTGGTGTTATGGGAGAAAGCACTGGATCACAAGGTTGGTTTGAACCACAAAGTTCATGGTTCAAACTCACCAGCCACTCCTTAAAAACTTTGTACAGGGTCACTACTAGTCAGAATAGACTCAAAGGCAGTCAATGACAACAAAAACAATGGTAGATAGTGCTTTAGATACTTAATGCTGTCAAGTCAATTGTAACTAATAACAGTTCTACAAGGAAAGGGTAGAACTGTCCCATAGAGTTTAGAAGATTATGAATTTTTACTGAAGCAGATTGCCACATCCTTCCCCATAGAGCAGCTGGTGGGTTCAAACCAATGACGTTTTTGTTGCAGCCATGTGCTTTACTCACTGTCACCAGGACTCCAGTGTTGTAGATGTTGTTGTTGTTAAGTGCCATTGAGGTTCTGACTCATAGTCACCCACTTAGGGTTTCTAAGGAGTAGCTGGTGAGTTTGAACCATCGACCTTGGGATTCCAGTGCTTAATCTACAGTGCCACACCAGGAATCCAATGTTGTAGTTAGTGGCTCACAATTATCATTGGTTACTAGATCCTTCTGAGGAATGCTGATTCACTATGTCTGAGATGAGCCTGGGCATCAGTAGTTTTCAAAAGTACCCACAGATTTCTCTAATGTAAATCAAGATTAAGAATTTCTGTTAAAGATGATGGTTGGTGATTTAACATAGTTGAGCCAAGTCTTTAACTATATATTTACACATTTGTTTCTCACATTTTAGCTATAGATCAGATCTGCTGGAGGACTTGTTAAAACACAGTTTGACGAGTATTTCCTCCAGAATTACTGATTCTGTACTTTAACAGGGGCATGTGAGAATTTGCATTTCTAACAAATTTATAGTTGCTACTGATGTTACAATAACTGATGTTATTGAACCAAAGACTGAACTTTCAGAACCTCAGATTAGGCTGAATCATTGAAAATCATAGAAACTTTTAAAACAATAAATTTACCTCTCAACTAGATTATTATAGTTCCTTAATATCCAGCCAAAATGATTTATTTAGACTCGATACAGTAGACATTTTCTAATAAATCATTTTCCACCCAAAATAACATGACAAGAAGGATGCTGCATAAAGAGAATGTTTGCTGCAGGGTAAGTCTCTTTGTCATTGCAACAGCACTAGATTTTATATGGAAATGTTAACGTACTATATTTTCTCCTCCATATACTCACATTCAAGAAATTAACTCCATGCACCAAAGGAAATAGTGAACAAAAATTATTTGCCTCATAGTGACTTCCTCAAAAGAAAAAAGTTCAAATCCTTCAAATTCAAAGTAAAATAGCTGGTATTTTTTTGGTTCATATTACAAAAGAAATTTATTTCTATACCTTATACATTATAAGGATTATCATTATATTTTTAATAAAGGGGTTTAAAATAAAAGGGACACAGATAAATATTAATTTTGTAGGAAAATTTGTGTTTTGGTCTTTTGTTGTAGATTCAATATAGTATACAAACCTGAAAAATTTGGATGTTCTTCTACAGAGACATAGATGTTATCAAAGAAACAAAGAATCTTAATAATTTAATGACAACTGGACATTCAACATGATCTTTCTCTACTTGATAAAAAACATGTCTTGTCATCATCTATATTGAGATTGGAGTCCAGGTGTGGTGCTTTACGATAAGCATTGGGTTGGAAACCACAAGGCCGGAGGTTCAAACTGACTAGTTGCTCCTTGAAAACCATATACTGGGTTGCTATGAGT
>NW_006408944.1:1435007-1441418 GCF_000296735.1 Chrysochloris asiatica | reverse complement strand
TTTAAGATGATCTCTAAATTCTGATAGTATATGTTCAAGGTCATATTTTGGCTCTTGCTGACTAACTTATTTTAATTTTCTCCAGCCTTAGCCTGAACTTTCATATGAGAATAGTTGGTGGTCTTTTCCACAGTCTGCACTTGGTCTTCTTTTGAATGATGCTATGGAGCTTTTCCATTGTCTCTTTCCACAGATTTTGTCAATTTGATTTCTGGGTATTCCATCTGTATAGATGTGTATAGTTCCATGTGTATAGTCATTTTTCATGTTGTTTAAAAAGTTATTTGCAATGAACAAGTTGTTGGTCTTGCAAAGTTCTATCGTGCAATTTACAGAATCGTTTCTATCATCAAGACAATATTTTCCAGCAACTGATAATTCCTCATTGATTCCAATATTTGCATTCAATCACCTGCAATTATCAGTATATCTTGACTGAAGAGACGCATTGTTGTTGTTAAGCGTCATCCGGTCAGTTCCAACTCATAGCAACTCATATATGGTTTCCTAAGAGCTGTTGGTGAGCTTGAACCTCCAACCTTGCAGTTCAAACTGACCTTGCAGTGCAGCATATTAAGCCACAGTGCCACACTGGTAGTATTTTTCAATTTCATCATTACTTGCTTTAGTCATTGGTGAGTAAATTTGAATAATAGTTGTATTAACTGATCTTCCTTATAGGTGTATGGGAATTATCCTACCATAGACAGTGTTTTATTTCAATATATATCTTGATCTGTTCCATTTGATGATGAATGCAACACCATTCCTCTTATATCTGTTACTTCTGGCTTAGTAAATAATGTGGTTTCCAGATTCAAAATGACCAGTATGAATCCGTTTCATCTTTTGACAACTTCCAATTTTCCTAGATTCATACTTTGCATATTTAATATTCTGAATTTTGAATTTTGCCTCATTAGTAAATGAAGGTCCTGAAAGCTTTACTTCATTTGCATCATCAAGGTCAACTGTTCTTTCAAAAGTACACTCTTCCCCACTCATATTTGAGTGCTGCAAACCTAAGTGTCTCATTTTCCAGCACTACATCTGACAATATTCTGTTGTTCTTCATCAGGTTTCATTATTCAAAATTCTAGTGCTATCTGACACTGCTCCACAGTTATTCATAAGTTTTTGTTCTGTTTTTTAATGTTTTATTGTGATTTGAGTGAAAGTTCACAGGGAGTATCATCAGTTTTACATTCAACAAATCATATACTTTGTTTCGTTACAATGCTTATAACACCCTCCATGTACCATCATTAGTTTACTGTAGTTCTCTCTATTCATTTTAGCTCTATCTTTTTTTAATTACATATACTCAGCCATATATAATAATTTATACCACCAAAGGGTGCATTCTGTAAGCCTGCCTCCTGGCCACCAGCTCTCCGTCCCTCTCTTTCCATGAATCTAGAATCCTTAGCTGCTCCCACTCTCCATGTCATCATCTTTATCTCCATCTCTGGTGTCGCTGCTTCTCTGGATAGGCTCCCTCATTCTGCTCTTGCTCTTTTCTCTTGATGATCCTAGGGTCCTCTTTTTCTAGACTGAAGATTAATTACTCCCCTGTTTTTTTTTAATAAAACTTCTACCTTTATAATTGTGACAGTTGTAATACTTACTATTGAATCATAAGAATCTTATCCCTTACAGGACCAATATGAACTTGTGAGGAAGGTAAAGAGCATAGTATTGTCCAGCAAAGACTTGAAGTTTCTCCATGGCTTCATCCGTTTTCTAAGGAGGGCTCTATTCCAAGACTCCTGTTGTATGAAGTCTCTCTGTCTATGTAGCATATCAGACTGATGTCCCATATCCCAACCCCTTACCATACCTAAAGAGAGGAGGGAGAGAGATTATACATAAATTCAATCAATGTATGGATTCAATCTATGTTATACTTTATGGGAATCACTCTATATGTGGTTCTTTGAATTTAAAATTAAGTTCCTTAGTCACACTAACATATATCAAGTCCTCAATAGTCACACATGGCCTGTGGCTATGATATATAATATGACAGATCTAGACCATTTTCACCATTGCAGAAGTTTTATAAGACAGAACTGAAGTAGACAATGACCAATGAGGAGGACTGGCACCAGATATTTGTCCAAATGCATCAGAGAAAAACAAACTGAAGTTAACAGATTCTTTCTGGTAGAGATTTATTATAAAAAATGGAAGCAAGGCAGGGTAAGAAACTGAAAAGAATCTCTTAAAAAAAAAAAAAAAAAGAAGTTGAGGTCAGGAGACAAAAGCGATGAGAAGCCCAAGGCTGAGGATTTGACTATAAAATTGAGTCTTTAAAGATACCTTGAATACTGCAGTTGATGAGACTATTGTAGTCAGGCAGACTGCATTCTAACCCAGCTTTACACTTTCCATTGGTGTGAATTTGGACAAGCCGTTTAACTTCTCTCAGATTCAGTTTCTTCACCTCTAAAATGGGAGTAATGATACCTATCTGACAGAGTTATCTCTAAACAATGTAAAATTTTGGTGGTGGTTATGTGCTGTGGAGTCAGTTTCTGAAGCTGTAAATATTTATGGGAGCAAAAAGCCTCATCTTTCTCCCACAAAACAGCTGGTGGTTTTGAACTGCTGATCTTGCATTTCGCAGCCTGATTCGTAACTATTACACTATCAGAGCTCTTTAAAATAAAATACCATAAGTAAAAAATCTGTGAGTCATAATATTTTACAAATATAAGGAACTATTTTATCACAAATGGCCATACTGCATATACACATTATGAAATAGTACACAGAAAGGTGCTTGTTGTCTCTTTTCTAAGAATTCTATTCTATTCTATGTAAAAAGACTATAGTTAACAAGAGAAAAAAAATAAGGAAATTTAAAATCTATAGGTTTTTCTCTTAAAATATGACTTTGGTTCTCATTGGGGTGCCTAAAACTTTCATATGAAGTAAGGATTGTATATTAATTTATACCTATGGAGGACATGCATGACATTTCCCAATCAGTCTGTAAAAGAATAGCCCTAAATGGTTTATTACTTTTTAAAAATCTAATAAATATAATAATGTGATAAACAAAACAAAACAAAAAATCTTATCCCCATCTCTTTTCACCAGGCCCATCTAGACAAGATGAATACTACTCAGTGGGGACTCTAACTTCCCCCTGCACAGTCTTAAGGTAAACTCCCTCTTTGAAACTTGTAAGCCGGTCACTTTGTGCCTTTAATGCCCCCTCATTTTAGGTAGCCAATGTCTAAGTTGCCCATCCCTATCTACCCTGGTAGCTCTGGTTGCATAGTGGTTACAAACCGGGCTGCTAACCTCAAGGTCTGAAGTTCAAAACTACCAGCTGTTCTAAGGGAGAAAAGATTAAGCTTTCTACTCCCATAAAGATTTGTAGCCTTGGAAACCCTGTGCAGGGTCACTATGAGTCAGAACTGATTCCACGGTATTTAACAACAACAACAACTACCCTGTATACAGAGGGGGTAGCATTGATACTTGATGTGAAGACTCGTTTCCTCTTTGTTGGTATTTTGAGCTAGTAAATTCATGAGCACAGGTCATAAGATTTTCAGCGACTAAACATTTGGACGTAGTCAGTTTCTCCTTCTGCCTAGTCTGCCTTAGACTCATCTAAAACCTCTCCATGAAGTGTGACCCTGTTGGTATTTAAAATACCTATGCCATAGTTTCCAGAATCACAGCAACACACAAGCCTGAATAGTATGGCAATCTGACAAATGAGTAATAGTAGACAGCATTTTAGATATAGTAGTAGAATTCATTATATGTACTTAAAACTGCTATAAGTATTTAGTAAACTGGCATAAATAAAATAACCAATGTATAATCTAGTGTATAAAAGATATTCAATAAATGGTAGTATTTCTCCTTATTATAAAGGTCATCAAACTTAAACTTGAACACATTTATCATTTATTTTTGTGTACTGTAATATGTTCATTCTATCTACAGGGTAGTTTCTAAACTGCAATGTTTCTTCTTGTGACTCCATGCACTTCATTTCTATTATTACCATAAATTGTCACAGCCATGACATAAAAGGATTAAAAATGATCTTTCTGCAATAACTTTGCATCCTAATATTGGTTAATTAGTCTAGTATGCCTTGTATTTTTTTTTTGTGTGTGTGTGTGTGGTCACCGTCTTGTTGGAACTTCAGCTGCTGGGCTGACGGAGAGGTGGCAAAGGGCTAGCAATCTTTGTGACCCCATGTTATGGCCTGAGTTGTGTCCCCCCAAATAGGTGGTAGAATCCTAAGCTCTATACATGGATGTGATTCCCTTTGGGAATAGGGATTTCTTTCTTTATTTTTTTTTACTTTTTAAACATTTTATTGTGAATTGAGTGAAGGTTTACAGAACAGATCATCAGTTTTACATTCCATAAATCTACACTTTGCTTCGTTACAATGACTGCAATCCCCTCTATGTACCATCAGTTAACAATATTGACTTGTATTCACTTTGACTCTTGCATTCCTCCCTGTGTCTCCCACCACCTTCATCTTTCCTCTGCCAACCCCCCTCTTACTGCATATCACCTGTCCATCTCTCATGTTAACATGTATCTTCTCTGTAGCCAATGAATAATTTTCCTTCCTCCTTTCCCATCCTCTGTAACCATTATAGATTGTTTCTTTTATCAAGAATACCTTTTCTTAACTTTTTTTTTTAAGGTTTTTATTGTGGATTGAGTGAAAGTTTATAGGGCAGACCATCAGTTTTACATTCAACAAATTATACACCTTGCTTCATTACAATGATTATAATCCCTTCCATATACCATCAGTTAACAGTATTTCTCTAGATCCACTATAGCTTTTTAAAAAGACAAAACAAAAACAAAAACACTCAGGTATATATATAATAATTTGCATCTCAAAAGGGCACATTCTGCAAGTCTGACTCCTGGCCACCAGCTCTTAGTCCCTTACTTCCCATAAATCTAGAGTCCTCAGCCGCTACCCTTCTCTATGACCTCATTGCTGCCTCTCTGTGTGCTTCTCCCTTGATAGTCCTAAGGTCCTCTGTTTCTGGACTGTAAGATTAACCACTCCCCTGTTTTTGTTACAAATTTCTACCTTTTTTACAAATTTACAATTGTGACAGTCGCTATTGAATCATATGAATCTTATCCCCATCTCATTTCAACAGACCCATCTAGACAAGATTAAATCTATTCGGTGGGGACACTTTCTTCCCCCCCATACTCTTAAACAAAATTCACTCTTAAAACCTTGTAAGCCAGTCAGTTTGTGCCTTTATCGCCCCCTCGTTTTACATAGCCAATCTCTAAGTTGCCCGTCCCTATCTACCCTGTGTACAGAGGATATAGCATTGATACTTGATGTGAAGACTCCTTCCCTCTCTGTTGGTATTTAGAGTAACAACCCCTCTGAGTATAGGTCAGGTTCATCAAATTGTAGCAATTTACTCTTGTTTTCTTTATTAAAAAAATTTTTTTTTTTCTTATAATCTTCCTCTAGTCGAGTTCTGATTATCGAGCCATCAGGGTAGGTCAAATGGGTGCTGTCTGCAAGTTTGGTGTTCTTATGCATCTCCCCTCATTTCATATCAGCTGGATGCTTCACTCTCAGCTCTAGGCCTCTGTGGCTATGTCTTTGTCTATAGGCCTAAGTGTCCTCAGGTCTCACCACACTTTGGACCAACCAGCCTTCCTCTTCTCTCTCTCATCTCCAGGTCAATGGGAGTCAATGGACTGTGGTTGAACTCAGCCCATTTCTTCATTGCTATTTTTCCACCTCTTCCACTCATCAGTAAACTAATGTGGTCGCCAGCAAGCTTACATGCTTATTTGTGTGTTCCCTTTGAGTTTCAGTCTTAGAAGGGAGTTTTTCTTGAAGGAACTTGATGGCTTGCCTTGATGACTTCCTGGTGAACAGATTGCTTATTGTAGTAGTCAGTCATGCTGATATTTTTGTTTTGGTTTTTTTCCTGATGATCTTTCTTTGAAGATATATCTTCAGTCACTGTAGCTGTTCCAGCCTGGTCTTCTTGTTCTTGTTAGTGGGAATGTCTCACCTCATATGGTTTTGGATGGGACTCAGGATTCCACCTAACATCCTATACTCTGCAAAGGCTTCACAAGAGTCCTATTTCACTGGGCAAATTCTGTAACCCATTTTAGGTATTCCAATTAGTTATAGGCTGAAGACAGGCTTACAATCTTTCTCTAATCATATTTCCCAACATTCCTTTCTATCCCACTCATGTGTCTATTTTACAATAGTAGGCAAGGGAAACTAATATTCATAAGACAGTCAAGCAAAAGGAAATGGTTAATGTTCAACCATTTCAAGAGATACCATATGAACAAGAGCCAATGATACCATATGAACAAGAGCCAATGATACTCAGAGAGGAAGTCCAAAGT
>NW_006408944.1:1432189-1433334 GCF_000296735.1 Chrysochloris asiatica | reverse complement strand
TCATACAATTATTCCACTGGCTAGAGCTTCCAACACATTATTGTGTAAGAAAAATGAGAGAGCATATTTCTTCCTTTTTACTGATTATAGGGAGAACACATTTATTGTCCCAACTTTCAGTATATTAGTTCTGTTTTTTAAAAATATGTTACTTGTATAAGTTCAAGTTTCTTCTAGTCCTCATACTCCAGTCTCTAATATTTGGAGTCCTGGTGTGGCAATGCAGGATAATGCACTAAACTGCAAGGATGGTTTGTACCGCAGGTCGGCAAGTTCAAACTCACCAGCCACTCCTAGGAAACCCTATACGGGGTCACTATGAGTTGGAACTGACTTGATGGCACTTAACAACAAATACTAAACTGCTGACTGCCAGGAATGCACAATGACAACTTACTCATTTTAGCATCTATCTATCTCTGTCTATTGGAGTCCTGGTGTGGCGCTGTGGGTTAAAGTTGATTTGAACTGCAAGGGTGGCAGATCAAGCTCACCAGCCACTCCTTGGAAACCCTATATAGGATCGCTATGGATCAGAACTGACTCAATGGTACTTAACAACAACAGTATCTATTTATTACATTTGCCCACAGCTGTCTTCCAATAAAAAATAATACTGTTTTATATAATAGGCTTTAATGTTTTTCTTAAAATATGGATTTCTTACTAAATTAAAACTAAACATATTTCACATCATTTTATTTCAATTATTCACAGTCTGAAAGATGGAATCCTGTTCTTTGATCATTTTAGCTGTAAAGAGTTGTATGCTGGGAACGATGCTGACACTGACTCTAACAGTATTGCTATTGACTGTTGTCCCAAGGTTACTGTTGCACTGATGAATGTCCAGAAAGAATAGTTTCAATCTCGCTGAAAAATTCAGGAACAGCTTAAGAATTTGCACTTGTTTTTGTTGGTTGAAACTGTCCTGCTTCAAATTTTTCTTTGAATTTTAAGTAGTCTCTTTTATCAAAATATTTTATGCACTGCTGGGGACAACTTGATTCAAATGAGCTTCATAACTTCTTACATTGAGAAGCATCATCTCTGTGCTCATCTAAACACTTCCAGTATTCATTGCAGGCTTCCCAACAAACCTGCCTTTCTTTCATAGATGGGGCTGCCAGTCCTGCTGTGATCAA
>NW_006408944.1:1424984-1430024 GCF_000296735.1 Chrysochloris asiatica | reverse complement strand
GGTATTCTGTGTTGTTGCTGACTCTTCACTGCACTTCCACCTGATCCGCCATCTTGTTTGTTCTCCTTTACATTGTATTTTGTATCCCAATAGTAATCAATTTGTTTAATATACATTTATTAAAAGCATTGCTTTCATCAAAGTCTTAGCATCCATGGTGGTGTAGTAGATTACATGTTGGGTTGCTAACCTCAAGGTCAGCAATTGGAACCCACCAGCAGTCTGCTCCTGCAAATATTAATTATCAGAAAACTCAAAGGGTTATACTCTGCCTTATTGGGTTACATGAGTTAGAATCAACTCCAAGGTAGTAGTTTGGCTTACCAATTGTCATCAAATCCTGCTCCTTTACTCTGAACAGATTATTAAAATTTCCAGTTCTATCAATGAGCTACATTTGATTTTTTAAAATCAGTTTCATTTTTCTGTAACTAACTTTGGAATCATGAATGTATACTTGATGATTTTGGCTCATTTTCTATTATTGAAGGTGTTAATTTCAGGATGAAGTCCACAGAGGGGAGGTAAACACTCTGTGCCCATATATTGGTTATACATACTAATTTACTGAAAAATTCAAGCCATTGAACTTGACATATGCAAATAAAGGAAATACAAGTCCTGATAATGAAATTATTTTGAAGTATTTATCTTTCTACATTATCTTTTATTTTCAGTTGAAATAAATAAGCTGTTTAGGCATAGTTGGTATGTAAGTACTAAAATCATATCCTTTATCCTTCCTGTGCATTTCATGGTATTAAACTTTATTTTCCCTCACTTCATTATTATAGTAACTACTAGAGGAAAGTTTCCAAAAATCAACACCAATAGCTATAAACCTACAGTAATAATGTAAGGTGATAATCAAAGTTCCTGACCAGTGAAGTTTTTTATGCCATCCATAACTATTGACAACCAAGTATGCAGGCATACATTCATGTGTCTGCTTATGACTATCATTTCAGCTCATAAAAAATGTCTATAGATATAAAAATGTCTTTTAAAGTAACATTAATATTTAAAATTCTAAGTAATTCTTTTAAAATCGATGGAATTTTCTTAATATTATACAAAATATTTTTATTTGCTCCTTAGTTTTTATTTTGTTTAGAGAAACCATCAGTAAATGTTTTGAGCCCCATTGTGAGGAACTTCAATTTATCTAAATTTTGGCTTTGTAAAGTCTGACAAAATACTGTAGTTAAAGTTTTTTTACTCACAAAGCACAGCACTTTGCCCTAAGTCTATACTGGAGCAACCATTTCTGATAGTAGTTCAGACTACAGATGGCCCTGATCATTAACTTTTCCAGATGTAAGCATGTAAGCAGAGTATTCTTAACCTAAGTTGACTATACACACACACACACACTATACACACATATACATATACATATATAAATACTAGAGAGGTATGATGAAATCTTGTTACAAAATTTACAACTCAGAGGTATATATATATATACTCTCTAGTACCTAACTTGGTTGATTCTTTCAAATTATGTCTCCTTGGAAAGTGTTTTTCTAAACAGTATTAAATGAAACCATCTGTCCTTGACCCAGTTCTTAGTGAACAGGATTGTTCCTGGAAATACATGTTTGAAGAGATAATATTTCATATCTTTAAGTGGGATTCATCAGGGACAGATTTTTGTCTTCTAGGAATGTGTCTTAAGGAAGTTGGTTTCAATTTATATATCAGTGTTCTTGATTCAATAGTATGAGAGCTCCTGGGACAGATTGCTGGTATTTTATTTGAAGGTGCTCAATGAATATTAGCAAGCCATTCTTATTTCCTATATTGATGACTTCACATTTAATGATTATATCTACATTAATGGTTATAGGTTGGTATATAAATATTCTTTCTCTGAGAAACAGACTTAGGTTAACATTTGTCAAAAATTCTAAAATCATATTAAGAAATTATGAAATTTTTATTTTACTCATTTTTCAAAGACTTAATATTTATTATCTATGAAAGACCAATACATCCTGGAATCAGTTTGGGAACTACTTAATTAATGTTATACTGCTTGGATTACTATAGTATCACATTACATGCTAATCATCAAAATTTTTAAATAGGGTAGAAATTTCAAGAAGAATGAGACACCAGGATTGGATGAAAACTCATTAACAACCTGTGATATGCAGATGAAACAACCCTGCTTGCTGAAAGTAACAAGGCGTTGAAAAATTCACTGATAAAAATCAGAGAAATCCTTTTTAATGGATTGTTGTTGCTAAGTGTTGTTCAATCAATTCTTATTCATAGAGATCCTATGTATGGTTTTCAAAGAGGAGCTGGTGGGTTTGAGCTGCCAACCCTGTGGTTAATAGTTCAGTGCTTATCCTACAGCACTACCGCAGGACTCCTCATAATGGATTATATCTCAACATATAGAAACAGTAATTCTCATTGGACCAATAAGCAATGTCATGATAAATGGAGAAAACTGAAATTATCAAGGATTTTATTTTAGTTGGATCTACAACCAATACCTATAGAAACAGCAGTAAAAAAAAAAAAAAAAAAAAAAAAAAAAGGACTTGTTACATTGGATGGAGTCCTGGTGTGGCACTGCAGGAATGTGTGCTGGATCACAAGGTCAGTTTGAACCACAGGGTCAGCAGTTCAATCCACCAGCCCCTATATAGGGTTGCTATTGGACAGAACTGATTTGAGGGCACTTAACAACAGCAAATCATTGTTTTGGGCAACTCTGATACAAAATAACTCTTTAAAAGATGTCACTTTGGAGACTAAGGAACATCTGCCCCAACCCATGGTATTTTTCATATGCATTTAAAAGCTTGGCCAATCAATAAGGAAGACTGAAGAAGTACTGATGCATTTGGATTATAGTGTTAGTGAAGAATGTGAAAGATACAGTTAACTGCCAGAACAAACAAATCTGTCTTGGAGCAAGTGCAGTCAGAATGCTCCTTAGAAACTAAGATGGCAAGAATTCATTTTATTAACGTTGGACATGTTACCAGGAGGGACCAGTCCCTTAGGGAAGTAGAAGGGCAGTGCAGATACAGTTTAAACACTGTACTTCAAGATCACATTGAATTGCTAGGTTGGTGGTTCAAATTCACCAGCTGCTACTTGGAAACCCTATACAGAGGCAACAAGAACATTTAATTCTATAATTCTTTCAGATTAATTTTAGAAATAATTTTCCAACCTAAAATTATTTCTTATTTTACTTAGGATTGTGTTCAAAATATAATTTATTTGGTGGACTATTGAAATTGTTTCAACAATCAGGTCACTTATTTTGAGAAAAATAATTTATCTGATTTATTCAATTAATCAGTGAATAATTGTGTTTTTCTGATATGAATAAAAATTCTTAATAACAGTAGCTTAAATAAGCTAGAAATTTATTTTATTATGTAAGTAAATCTTGATATTTGTTGTTCTAGAAAGCTGCTATGATACCATATTATTCTAGCCTTGTATTATTTATTCTTCCTTAGTAAAGGGCTTTCTTTTTTAAGATTGCTTCAGGGTTGAGAAATTGTGACTACATACTAGGCCTTCTATTACATGACAAAGGCAACCATTACAGCTATAATTCAGGACAGAATGAAAATGAGGAAGAAATGTCAAATGTCTTATCCAATGTTGTTGTTAGGTGCCCTGGATTAGGTTATGACTCAAAGGGACCTTATGCACAATAGATTGAAACACTGCCTGGTCCTGTGCCATTTTTACAATTGTTACACTTGACCCCAATGCCATTGTTACTGTGCCAATCCATCTCAATAGGAGTCTTCCTCTTTTTTGCTGATCCATCACTTTATCAAGCATGATGTTCTTCTCTTGGACTCATTTATTCCTGAAACCATGTCTGAAGTATGAAAGGCTAAATCTCACCATCCTGGCTTCTAAGGAGTAGTCTTTTGAAGTACTAAGGATGTGCTTCTCACACAGACTTGCTCTTCTGGCAGTCCATGATACCTTCAATATTTTCCCACAGCACAGCTCAAATGCATCATTGCTTCTATGATGTTTCTTATTTGTTGCATAAATTTTACATGCATATGAGACTATTGAAAATACTTTAGTCCTCAAACTAATCTTTACTTTTGATCACTTTAAAGAGGCCTTGTGCAGTAGTTTTGCCTAATGCAATACATCATTTGATTTCTTGGCTGCTGTTTGCATGAAAGCTGATTGTGGACGTAAGTAATACGACATCTTTGCCAACTTCAGTTTTTTCTCCATTTATCTTGATGTTATTTATTGGTCTACTGGTGAAGATTTTTTTTTCTTTACATTGAGGTTCAACCCATAACAAAGTCTGTGGTCTTTGCTCTTCAGAAGCTCCCATGAACATTTTATAGAAAATCCTATCCAATGACTTCTTTTTTTTAGTGGTTGTCAGCATTTATTAAGCATGTATGTTGTTAAGTGTTGTTGACTCAATTCTAACTCATAAAAACCCTGGATAAGCATGTATAAGTACTGGGAACACAGGGATAACCTGGATAAATGCAGAGTTTGCCCTCTTAGGGCTTATGTTCTAGGAGGCAGAGAGATTTGGTACAATTGTTATTTAGCATCGGTGGGAGGACAACACTTCACTGAGCCACAGGATTTCATACCTGGGTTTCATGAACTCTCACAACAGCCTTGCTGACCACATTTGTGGAAGATCAGGAGACTCTTACAGGCTAATGAACTTTCTTGGTGACTCTGGAGAGAAGAAAACTGGATGGGGAAGTGTGGAAGGAGACAAGTAACCCTATCCCCATAGTAACACTAACCCACAAAGCTCAGACCCACAAAGTCAGAGGGCTGACTGCCATGTGGTAAGGATTAGCAGGTCCTGCAGCCTAAGCCTCACTGAATATATACTTCTTATGTGCTCATTCTGAAAACTTCAGTCAATTTGTACTATGGTGCAAGAATGAAATAAGTGCAAAACCCTATATACACATCCTGTGCTGTTTCTCACTATTATCTTTGGTATTATCTGCTTGTTGATACTAGCCTATTTTTGTGGCTACAAAGAGTGGCCAG
>NW_006408944.1:1415402-1424334 GCF_000296735.1 Chrysochloris asiatica | reverse complement strand
GTATATTTTCCCATTAATGTACCAAGAAAATCCAATACTGAAGTCTATTTTTAAAAGTAACATTATGAGAAACTGAAGAAGAGCAAGAATGCATTTTTACTTTATTAATGGGTCAGTGGTTCTCTTTGTTACATAATGCTTTTCTTTATTGATAATTTACTACTCTCCTTCTAATAAACTAAGCAAAGCTGTTATTACAAAGGCCAGCTCTGTGCAATATATTTGTTCAAAATGTGAATATGACATTGACTGCTAAATGACAGATTCTTTAAGATATTTTATGCCTCTGTTGCCATTTATTGCAATGGGATCAAGTTTAACAATGATTGTGAGGGTGATGCAGGACAGGCAACGTTTTGTTGTTATGCATAAGGTCACTATGAGTGGGGACCTATGTGATGGCACCTAACAACAACATTGCCTTACAGGCCATGAATAACTCAATTTCCCCCCTTTTTACTAAAAGTACTGTTAAAAATTTGTTCCTATAATGTGTTATTTCATTTGTATGTAATGTAAATGTTCAATTTTAAAATTAATTTTCTCTATTATTTCCCATTATTTTACATAGTATATTTATTTTGTTTACCACTTTCTTTTTTGTGCTATCAAATTCTGTTCTTAATGTATTAAATGATTTAATAAATGAAAGCTTAATACTATGAAAATGCATTTCAATTGAAAATTAAGCCAGCTTTTTACCAGAGTTCTCTCAGAAGCGGAAATAACTCATGCAATTGAAAACAGAGGACTTTTAATAGTGATAATTGAGAACATACGTGATAGAAGACCTATCCAAAGAACCATAAGACAATCCAGAGAGTAGGAACAGAAGGAAACTGCTACCCCACTTAGACTGCAAGAATACAGGTAATAATATTACTGGGACTTATCATTGAGGCTGAAATGGTTTTACTTACTTATGTCTTAATTACGCTATGGGAATTGGGAACATGGTGTAAAGGGGTGTCCAATGTTATTTCAGACATGTAGGATATACAAGCAGTGCTGGAGAGTGTCTGAGACAATCTCTACCAACAAGCTCCCAATGACCAAACATGGCTAGCAACAAATTGTCAAGAAAAGTAAGATATAGAAGACTTTCCTCTACAGATTCAGTCTCTGCTTTTTTAAAATTTTTCTTTGCATATTTGTTGTTGTTAAGTGCTGTCAACTCAGTTCCAACTCATAGAGACACTATGAACAACAGAATGGAACACTGCCCATCCTGCATCATCCTTAAAATCTTTGCTATGTTTTATCAATTGCTGTTGCCTCTGTGCCAATCCATCTTGTTAGAGGTCTTGCTTTTCTTCCCCAACCCTCTACCTTACCATGATGTTCTTTCTGATGGCATGCCTGAAGTATTAGAAGGAAAGCTTTGCCATCTTGGCTTCTTAGGGGCATCTTGGTTATACTTCTTCCAACATTCCATGGTATTTTTAATGTTGTTCTCCAATACCATAACTCAAATGCATCAATTCTTCTACGATATTTGATATTCATTGTCCAACTTTCAAATTCTTCTGATGCTATTGAAAATGCCATGGCTTGGGTATCTTAGCCATCAAACTGTTGTCTTTGCTTTGGACACTTTAAAGAGATCTTGTGCAGCAGATTTACCTGGTGAAATACATCATTTGATGTTTTGACTACTGGCTCCATGTGTACTTATACTGGATTCAAGCAAAGTGTAGTCTTTGACAAATTTAATCTATTCTTCATTTATTATGATGTTATTTATTAGTCCTGTGATGATAATTTTTATTTTCTTTACATGGAAGTGCAACCCATACAGAAGGCTGTAGTCTTTTGTCTTCATTGGTAAGTATTTTAACTCCTGTTTGTGATCAGCAAGCTGTATCTCCTGCATATCACAGGTTGTTAATGAGTCTTTCTACAATCCTGATGCTACTTTATTCTTCATATAATCCAGCTTCACAGATAGTTTGATCGACATACAGATTGAGTAAGTATGGTGAAAGAATACAACTCTGGTGCACACCTTTCCTGATTTTAAACCCTTCAGTCTCCACTTAATCTATTCATATGACTGCTCTTGGTTTATATACAGGTACCTCTGAGCACAATAAGTTTTCTGGAATATCCGTTATTCACAATGTTATTCATAGCTTGTCATGATCCTAACAATTAAAAGCCTTTGCATAGTCAATAAAGCAAATGTAAGCATCTGGATGTTACTCTATTTTTTTTCCTGCCAAAATCCATCTAACATCAGCAATAGTATCCCTTGTCACACATCCTTATCTTAATCTGGCTTGAACCTCTGTCAGTTCCCTGTCAATGTACTGTTGCAGCCATTTTTTTTTTTTTTTTTTTTGTCTTTAGCAACATTTTACTTGCATACTTGCATGTGATAGTAATGTTATTATTGTCTGATGATTTCTGCTTTCCTTTGGGTCAACTGTCTTTGAGATGCCACAAATATAGATCTTTTCCAATCAGTTAGTCATATAGCTATCTTCTAAATGTATTGGCATAGACAAGTGAGTAACTCTGGTGCTGTATCAGTTTGTTGAAAGAATTCAATTTGCAAACCATCAATTCTCAGAGTTTTGTTTTATGTCAACGCCTTCAATGTACCTTGGACTACTTCCTTCCATGTAATTGGTTCTTGATCTTATTGAAATGGTTGAACATCAATCATTTCTTATTTGGTACACTGACTCTGTGTATTATTTACATCTTTTTTTGATGCTTATTGCATCATTCAATGTTTTACCTACAGAATCCTTTAGTATTTCAAGTCCAGGCTTGAATTTTTTCTTCAGAGTTTTCAGCTTGAGAAATGCTGTGTGTGTTCTTCCCTAATGGTTTTCTAATTCTAGGTCTTCACATATTTCATTTTAATGTTTGACTTTGTCTTCTGGAGCTATCCTTCAAAATTATCTCCTCATCTGTTTTACTTCCTCATTTCTTTCATTTGTTATCACATCTTTATGCTAGAGAGCACATTTTTTTCCATTTGCTATAGCACCTCTATGCTGAAGAGCAAGTTTCAGAGTTCTGACATGCATTTTGGTCTTTCTTTCTTGTCTACTTAATTACCTTTTGCTTTCTTCCTGTATGTCATCACACATCTTTTCTGGTTTTTATTCATTAGTGTCTAATGCATCAAATCTATTCTTGAGAGGATATCTAAATTCACATGGGACATGTTCAAGGTTATATTTTGGCTCTCATGGGCTTGTTTTAATTTTCTTCTGCTTCAGTCTCAACTTGCATGTGAGTAATTGATGGTCAATTCCACAGTTCATCCCTGTTTTCATGGATGATATTGAGCTTTTCCTTGGTCTCTCCCCTCCCATGTAGTGAATTTGATTAGTGTATATGCCATCTGATGATGTCCATATGTTGTTTACAAAAGGCATTTGCAATGAATAAGTCATTGGTCTTGCACACTTTTATCTTGCAATCTCCAGTATCATTTCTATCACCAAGGCTGTATTTCCCAGGTACTGACTCTTCATCTCTTTTTCCATCCTTTGAATTCCAGTCACCAGTATTTATCCATTCATCTTAGCCAATATATGTTACCATATATGTTGTTGTTGTTATGTGCCTTTGAGTCAGTTCTAACCCATAGTGACACTGTGTAGGGTTTTCAGTCCAACACATTAACTCACAGCACCATACCAGAACTCCTGTTACCATATGTTGTTGTTAAGTGCCATTGAGCCAATTCTGACCCATAGCGACTACTGTGTAGGGTTTCCAGGGAGCAGCTGGTGAGCTTGAACCACTGACCTTGCAGTTCAAATGATTTTGCAGTCTGACACATTAGTCCACAGTGCCATACCAGGAGTCCACATAGGACCATGAAAATTGGCCTCCATGCACTACAACGCCATGCCTCTTGCCTGTTGACTTCTAGTTGTTTGGAACTTCTACAAAAAGTTTACACTCAACTACTAACCTAGTAATTGGCTGTTCCAACTCAACCAGTGGCTCTTCAGAAGAAAGACTTTGAAATCTGCTTCTGCATAGATTAAACTTATTGCCACCAAATTGATTCATATATCAACCATATAGGAGTGATTAGACTTTCCCTGAAGTTTTCAAAAGCTTTAATCTTTATAGAAGCAGACTGTCACATCTTTTCCCCATGGAGAGGCTGGTGGGTACAAACTGCTAACCTTTCTTTTAGCATCTGGCGTCTTTAACAACTGTGCCAGGCATGGGACAGCATCTGTTTTCCAACTGTAATTATTTCAATATTTGAAAAATCAATGTATTTGTCCAACATATAAATTGTATTAATTAATCAGAGAATAATCGGTCTTTCATAGCGTTCTACTCATTATTAGCAAGTAACATCTTCTTTAAGCAAATATGTGATGATATTAAAATAATTTCCCATATCACCAAATGTTTTTTGTTTGTGTTACATATTTCTCATTGCAGCAGGGTCTTTGTTTTTTAAAAATAATTACTGGAAATGTTTACCAAAACTTCCATAACTCTAGGTTTTGTTGCTGATTAAAAAAATAAATTTTCTATCTTAAAAATCATCAATCTCCTAGAACTGATCACTTAACAAAATCAAATGTAGAAGAAAGTATTGGCTTCAAATCTTATGATTAATTAAATTGTTCTCACTTTCCCTTCATCATTCATATTTTTATTGCCATTTAGCACCAGTAGTTATTGCCTTTGTAGAAACTCTTCTTACTTTCTTCAGAGTTCTTTGCTAATCTATTTATCAATCTTGAGCTTTCCATGTTACCTGATTCTTGTATTGAGAATTCTAGTACTCTCAGAAATCATTTTAGACCTTGCAACCTCTTAATCTTAATAATTTTCCAAAGAAGTTTTACATGAAGTAGATGAAATTGAATTTGACAAGTTGAAGAAAGTGGGGTTTATATCTTTGTCTTTCTGACATTTTAAGCTTCATTTTCACTACGCATTATTCAGGTCACTCTTATTTGGTATCTTTAAATGTCAGGTCTCCCCACCACCCCACACACTTTAAACTCCCTACTCCAGCCCACTGCCAAGTTAGAAGACAAAAAGAATAAAATTGGGCAAAGTAAATTAACTCTTTGATAGCTTTCTATATTTAATATTAATGTATAATTTTACTTTTAGCAATAATATGTAAAATAGCAGGCCATGAATACATTAAAATAGATTTTTAAAATAATTTATTTTGTTGTTGTTGAGAATATACATAATAGACCACACAGCAATTCAACAATTTCTTCACATATAATTTGGTAACATCAATTGCATTCTTCAGGTTATTTTGCCTTTGTTACCCTCCTTATCAAAATTTTTCCTTCAACATTCACATATGCTCATTTATTCTTACGGTTCTAATTGCTGTTGCCATTTTGAACTCATTTATACATTTCTTAACAATGATCAAGGAAAACATGCTTTAATCATTTATTTAAACTATTGTTAGGTTTTAAAAAGACATAATGGAATATTTTTGGTTTAAGGTTTAAAGACAATTGTTGTTGTTAAGTGCTGTTGACTTGATTCCGACCCATAACAGCCCTGTATAGGGTTTCCAAGGAGCAGCTGGTGAGCTTGAACCACTGACCTGGCAGTTTAAACAACTTTGCAGTCTGATACATTAGTCCATAGTGCTGAAAGCAAATAGTTTGGGGGTTTGTTAAGCCCTCATGACTGTGAAAGATTGGATATCATTAGAATTCTAAATTTTGTTCTGCATTTTACCCCTTTTAATCAGTGTACTTCTACCAATGTTTTCATCAAAAGGTTCAGTAGTATTGTTGTTGTTAGGTGCCATTGATTCAGTTTGACCCTTAGTGAGTCTACGTACAACAGAAGGAAACACTGCCTGGTCCTGCGCTTGTCTTACAATCATTATTATACTTGAGTCCATTCCTGTTACCACTGTGCCAGTCCATCTCATTGGGGCTCTCCCTCTTTTTCACTGATCCTTAAGTAATATTAGATGGACACTATCCAATTTTTCATATTTCATGGCAAAGGAGGCAGTTGTTCATGGATGTAATTAGTAATATATTCTGTTTCTTTTTACTATTCTGACACACCTTTCTCCTTTGTTGATCTAGTTAAGTGGAAACCGATATTTTGTAACTTGGGCGATTGCTTTCAAGATCCCTGGCACTGTGCAACAAATAACAGGATAGAACAGAAACATTAAGCACATTATTATGTCATTAACCAGAGTGTCCTATGAAACCATGACCCTATATCTGCAAACCAAGAAACCAAACCCCATGAGGTGTTTGGTTGTACATAAGCAAACAGACCTGCTGCTCTTTTGTTATTGTTGATGTAAATATATCTATCACATGCTTTTTGCCAATTAAATTTTTATAGGTATACAATTTATTGATAGCAATTATATACATTTACTGTGTACATCAAAATGTAATTTTACCAAAATAAAATAACGCAAATAATCATGATCCTAAAATTGCATAGAATTCAGTGTTGACCTCTACTTTCTGTTCTATATATTTGCATGTTTCAAGTATGTACTCAAGA
The DNA here is from genome assembly GCF_000296735.1 of Chrysochloris asiatica. Classification (NCBI taxonomy): domain Eukaryota; kingdom Metazoa; phylum Chordata; class Mammalia; order Afrosoricida; family Chrysochloridae; genus Chrysochloris; species Chrysochloris asiatica. Next base: position 1,417,824 of record NW_006408944.1, on the reverse strand, counting down.
AATAATTGACATCTAAAAATTTTTTGCTCCCTTTGAATCCATCTCTATGGTAATTAAAGTACAATTTCTTAACTTAAATCACACTGATACTTATTTCATTTTTCTTTAAAATAAAAAAGTTTGGAATCACTATTTTCTTCAAACTATGTTCTTTGGCAATAGCATTTTTGCTTCTTGCTGTCTAATACGTCCCTTGAACAATTGATGTTTGTTTTTATTTATGGATTTTCTCTCACTCTCTTTGAGATAATAGTAAGAACAAAGTCAAGAACAAGGGAAGCTATTGGTATGTGGTAGTGATCTGTCAGTAACTGGTAACCTAGATGCTTCAGAAATATCGAATACCAGACTTAGTGAATTTAGAATTAGTATGATCCAATACATTACATTTTATCCAAATATTTATATGCCAGTGAATTAAAGTAAGTTTGCTATACCAACATAATACAAATAAGTAACTAACTAGATTTCTATTACTTTAGCATATTCTCTGCAAGTTTTACACCATTTCTTGAATTTTCTTTCTGTTTCCACAATCCAGATGTGAAAAGCTAGCTGTTCCACTGAATTCCTTTGATACTCCTTTTCTGTATTTTTTCATTACTTTTTCTTTCAGACAAATAAGCAGTCCTGGATAATTTCCTATGTACTCAGTCAACTTTATCAATATTATGTCTTCTAAGAACACTTCTGTTTCGGAATGACCAGTATTACTCCTCACCAAACTCATGTTCTCCCATGAGAATTGCAATTGATACACAGTTCCAAGGTGAACCAATAAGTATTGTTTCTAACTACATGTCGTAGAAATATGAATATAGAGACTTTGCAAAATAGTGGTTTATTCTTTCTCATATAAACAGGAAATTGTGTAGATTAGAGCAGGTGAAGCAACTCCGCTACCTTATCTATGTCAATGTTTAAGCTCATTCTATTTTTCACAATTTATTTTCAAGGCTGAATGATCACTACTTATTCCAATTCTCTCAATATTGTGCCAGGCAGAAGAAGGCAGCCAGGAGGGAGATGTAATGCAAGTAACCAGAAATAAAAACTTTCATACTCTTTCTTATGTTGCATTCATTGATACCTTCATCTTCTGGACTTACTTTCTAGCACAGGGTGAGTTACAAAGTATTTATTTTATTTTTTTTGGTGGGTACAAACTGCCCTGAGAAGCTCCCTGGTGGTTTGAACTGCTGCCCTACTAACTGAAAGGTTCGTAGTTTCAACCCACCCAGAGGCACCTAAGAAAAAAACTCCTGGAAATCTGCTTCTGAAAAGTCATGAAATTCCCTATAGAAAATAGTTTTACTCTGAAACACATGAGGTTGTCATGAGTCAAATTAACTTGACAGCCAATGGCTATAAGACCCTGACAAAAGAGAAATTCTATGAAGAAGGGGTTGGGGATGTTAGTTTTCAGTAAGAAACTAGCAGTATCTGTTAGAGTCCGTTTTGGTAACCTAATAGCCAACACATCTGTCGTTGTGTATAACAAATACATGCATCCCAAATAAAGGCAACTTCAAAGGCTCTTTTGGTTATTGCATCCAATTTAAAGTCCAGGATTGCTGAACGAGACTCAAATCCTCCAGCTGTGTTTTCTCACAGTCCAGCGTCCTAGGCACTAAAAATTATTATTCTTTCTTAATATAATCAGTACCCAAATGGAGAAAAATGAATAGGATAGCAGCAATATAAGGGAGTTTCAAATATTTCAATATTTCATGGACTTGGAATGAAAAGACAATAGGATTTTTGCATGAACTTTTTGAAGCTACTAGTATACATTTCCACTCAACAAAGGAGATGGAAAATACACAATAGACATGGGTTAACAGCAAATATCAAATCCATATTGGCACAAATAGGGCAGACATTTAGCTCTGGTAGCGAGGTACTACAAGATACTTACAAGAGTATCTTCCTTGGTCCTTGCCATTCATAGTTCCTTATGAGGTGAATATTGAAGTGTGGATGTTCATAGGTATGCATAATTTTCAAAGTAAATTCTAGGTGGCCCAGGTATATTTTTTAAAAAAATAAGTGATCTCAGAGGATAGCCATTAAGTCTGTGGATTTTATGTCATTGCAGTTTGCTCAGTAGACCTTTTGTTGTCCATTTGATTCTAGATAACTCTATATAAAAATAACATTGAAAACTATAATTTTTACATATAAAATTTGCATATTCAATTACCCATTTTTGTGCTGTGCCTATTTCCTTCATTCTTGGATTGAGAATTGCTGGCTCAAAGCCTGTAAAAATAATAGTCTTGAGCTCTGGTAGCGTAGTGGTTACGAATCGGGCTGCGAACCTTAAGATCAGCAGTTCGAAACTACCAGCTGCTCCGCGGGAGAAAGATGAGGCTTTCTACTCCCGTAAGGATTTACACCCTCGGAAACCCTGTACAGGGTC
>NW_006408944.1:1410598-1415302 GCF_000296735.1 Chrysochloris asiatica | reverse complement strand
CTTAATTAAAATGTGTAAGTTGTTATATAGTCTTCCTTATTCATTGTCCAACTTTCACATGCATATGAGACTATTGAAAATACCATGGCTTTCGTCAGGTGCTTCTTAGGCCTCAAACTAATATCTTTAATATTGAACACCTTAAAGATGTTTTATGTGGCAGATTTTTCTAAGTAATACATACAGAGAGTGAACTTAATTCCTTTAAAGTTATTCAAGTACTTTCCTTCCTTATATTGTCTTTTCTTTGATACACTAAACATTCTTTTTTTTAAAAAGTGAATCTCATTAGACTGTTTCTTAAATTGATTTTTGTATTATTATTGTCCATCAGCTTGGTTCCAACTCACAGGATATACCAGAGGGGAACACTACTTGGTCCTGTGCCATCTTCTAATAGTTATGTTTATTTAGAATATAAATGTAATTTTTTTTTCCTATTCCTTACTCTCTCTGTTTTTCCTCACTATCACTGAACTTTGCTTTCTTCTGAATTTAACTATAACATCTCTACTTAATATTGTTGAGGTTTTTCTCCAATATGGGAGATTCTCTTTATGAGCAATCACAATTGTGATTGTGAACAACACAATTGTTGTTGCTGTTGAGTGCCTCTGAGTCAGTTCCAACTCGTAACAACTTTGTATCGGGTTTCTAAGGAGGGGCTGATGGTTTTGAACCACTAGCCTTGTGTTTAGCAGTCCATTGCATATCTTATAGTGCCACACCAAGACTCATGGTACCTTGTAAAGTCACAATAAACAATAATTTTATCACTGCATTTACAACCTATGGTATGCAGATGATATAACCTTGCTTGTAGAAAGTGTAGAATATGTGAAGTACTTATTGTTGAAGATCAAAGAATGCATCCTTCACTATGGATGACAACTTGAACAAAAATCCCCACTACTGGACCCATAAACAACACTATGATAAATGGAGAAAATATTTACATTTTTAAGGATTTCATGTACTTGGATCCACTATCAATACTCATGGAATCAGAAGTCAAGAAACCATATGAAGTATTTCATAGGGAAAATCTGCTACAAAACACTTATTTAAAGTATTAAAGAGCAAATATGACATTATGAGTATTCTGCAGTAGGATAAATACTGGACTGCTAACCACAAGATCAATAATTCAAATATACCCTCCACACCTCAGAAACCCTATGCATGTTCACTATGAATCAGAAATAACTCAACAATATGCCACTTTAAGGGCAATGTAGGATAACCACTGTACTACTAGCCACAAGATTGACAGTTCAAACATACTAGTTTTTGCTAAGAAACGTTATACAGGGTTGCTATGAGTCAGAACTAAATCCACAGCATGTAACAACATTATATGCATATGCAAGCTTAAAATTAATAAGAAAGATCTGAGAAGAATTGATGCATTTGCACTATGGTATTGGTGAAGAATATTGAAAGTGCCATGGACTGTTGGTAGAACAAATCTGTCTTGTCAGAAGTACATCCAGAATGTTCCTTAGAAGAGAGGAACTCTGTCTCACATTCTTTGGACATGTTATCAGGAGAGACCAGTCTTTGGAAGAAGACATCATGCTTGGTAAAGAGGGTCAGAGAAAATAAGGAAGACTCTCAACAAGATAAATTGCCATAGTGCCTGCAATAATCTCTCAAACACAGCACTTGTGAGAATGACATTGTGTTGGGCAGTATTTCATTCTGTTGTGCATAGGGTCAATATGAGTTGGAGTCAACTCTAGGAATCTAACAATAACAAACAATAGTTGTGTTTATTATCCTGTTTTCAATCTTATTTTTCTTTTTGTTATACATCTGATATTTCAGATTTATAGAAGACAAATATCCCTGGGTTCACAATCCCTTTGATCCAGAGATAGGCAAAATATTGCACATATTAACTTGCATACAAATTAAGCACTTACAACCAGTAGCAAAATATTCATCTTTAATTACTTATTCCCATCACATACTCATACAATAATTCATTCTGTTTATCTTGGTGACTACCTGAAGTCCACTGTCCCCTTATCAGCAAATATATAGCCTTAGGCTTGGTACACATTTCAATTTTATTCTCTCTTGTCATAGTTCATTGTGTAACTCTCTTTGCTCTATCATATTCACTAAACCAGAAGATATTGTGGATGTTTACATCCCAGCCTTTCAATCTCAGATGTTCTTCAGAGCAAGCATTTATGGTTGACACTTTTGTTTGTTTGCTTGCTTGCTTATATTTCTCTGGGCCTCTTCTTAATGTAATTGAATTCTTACTATTTTATTGTAGAAAACTTTAGGAAATTTTAGAGTACTCTTTAAAATTAATATACCATATGATTTTAGATATATTTTAGACATATTTTTATGAAGTAAAATGAAAAATTATAAACATTTTATTATCACCAGAACTGCTTCATTTGCCATATTTTAATAGAAGAACAGTAAGAGTTATTGTCATAAAGGTCACAATAATACTTTCAGTAACTAGAGTTTATCAGACTTGTGCCAACTTCTATCATTGAAAAGACACTGTCTTTTGTTTATGAAAAATTATATACTGTCTGTGGGTCTTACTATCGTGGCTTTCATGTTAATGTGATTCCGAAAGCTATACCACTGGTATTTTAAACATCAGCAGGGTCACCCACAGTGAGCAGGTTTCAATTGAGCTTCCAGACTAAGGTAGATTACAAGGAAGAAGAGATGGACAACTTCTGAATATCTAGCCACTGAAAACCTTATGAAAAGTAGTGGAACACTGTCAGATAGCACGAGAATAATGAGTATTGAAACATGATGAAGAGTATCAGAATATTGTCATATAAATAATGCCAGAAGATGAGCCACTCAGATTGGAAGGCACTCAAAATACTACTGGGGAAGAGCAGCCTCCTCAAATTGGAGTTGACCATGATGATGTGACTGGAATAAAGCTTTTATTTGCTGATGGGGCACCACTCAAAATGAGGAGAAACAGCTGTAAACATGCAGTAATATTCAGAACATGGAATGTACAAAGTATAAATCTAGGAAAATAGGTAGTTGTCAAAAATTAAATGAACACATCAATATTGAGGAAGACCCCCAATGAGATGGATTGGCCAAGTGGCAGCATTGATGGACTCAAGTGTGGCAACAACTTGGCCCAGGATTGCACAGTGTTTCGTTCTGCTGTGCATAAAGTCACAATGGGTTGGTACCAACTCAATGGCACCTAACAACAACAACAAGTATTAGTGAACTGTAATGGACTGGCATTGACAATTTTGAATCTTGCAATCACATGTGTTACTATGATTGAATGATAAATTGATGAGAACTGGTGTCTCAGTCATACAACTATTATTCAAATTTATGCAAAAACATTATTATTCAAATTTATGCTGCAAATACTAAAGCCAGTGGTGATGAAGTTGAAGAATTCTACTAACAAATTGATCAAACATTAAAGATGTCAGTTTGAGGTCTAAAGTGCACCTGATCCAAACCATAATATTTTCAGTAACCTCATATGTATGTGGAAGTTGGACAGTGAATAAGTAAGACCATAGTGGAATTTATGCATTTGTTATGATATTGGAAGTATCATGAAATGTCAAGAGAACAAGCAAATCTGTGTTGGAAGAAGTATAGCCAGAATGTTCCTTGAAAGTCAGAATGGTGAGATTCATGCTTTGGGTTTATTATCATGAGAGACTAGTCCCTGAAGAAGAATATCATGTTTGGCAAGATGGAGGGTTGGAAAAAAACAGGAAGACCCCACAATGAGATGGATCGGTACAATGTCAGCAGTAATGGGCTTAGGCGTAGCTACAATTGTGAGGTTGGTGCAGACCAAGCAGTGTTTAGTTCTGTTGTGAATATGGTCACTACAACTATGTACTGACTAGATGGTCTTAGGAACAACAATTGTTACAATAGCCCTTAGCTATAATGCTTACTTTACATGGATAGGGGATTCATGCATTAATTACAGTTCCTGAGGGTAAGTATTGTTAACATAGTGAGGGATCTTATACTTGTATACCATATTGTTGTGTTGTAAATCCTTGGATGAGTCAGTTTCATTGTTATTATTAGGTACCATAGAGTCAGTTACTGCTTATAGCAATATATGTACAAAAGAAGGAAACACTGCCATACTATGCTATTCTCACAATTGTTGCTGTGATTGAGCCCATATTCACAGTTATTGTCTCAACCCATGTTATCTCTTTTTTCCATAATTCTCTGTTTTTCTAAACATGACATTTTTCTTAAGGGACTAAACTCTCCTGATAACATATCAAAATTTATATGAGATGACTCCCAAACTTGCAAATAATACTCATTTGACCTAGCCTCAATGGCTTGATAATCAGAACTTAACTAGAGGAAGATTAAAAAAAAAAAAAAAAAAGGATAAATAAAATGAGTGTAAATTGCTACAATTTGATGACCTTGACCTATACTTATGTAATGTATGTAGTAGCTCAAAACACCACCTGAGAGGAAAGGTGCCTTCACATCAAGTATCAATCTTATCCCCTCTATATTCAAGGTGGATAGGAATGGGCAACTTAGACATTAGGTACCTACAATTAGGAAGCGATAAAGACCAAGAAGAGCTGAACAGAAAATTTCAAAGATCAGCTTGAGAAGATGAAGACAAATATTACAATAAAATGTGCAAAGATGTGGAATTAGAAAACCAAAAAGGAAGAA
>NW_006408944.1:1407285-1408558 GCF_000296735.1 Chrysochloris asiatica | reverse complement strand
CAGAGATGAGTACATGGAGAGAGGGAGCAGCTGAGGACTTTGGACTCATGGAAAGAGAAGGACTGGGTGCTGGTGGCTAGGAGGCAGGCTTGCATAATATGCCCTCTGGTTATTTAAATTAATATATATTACTGAGTGTTTTTGTGTACACCTCCCCCCAAATAAACAAACAAAAAATCCAAGGGAGTGGAAGCAAATACTATTGAATTATGATGCACGGAGTAGATTGTAATCATTGCAATGAAACGATGGTGTACAGCCGATGTTCTCCCATGTAAACTATTACTCAATTCACAATAAAAAAATATAAATATATATATATATGATGAAGTCTTGCCATTCTTTATGTATGCCATGTAGAAAAGTCCATTATTTTATTGTGTAAAATTATTATTTTCACAATCAACAATATAGGCCTAAGTGTAACGTTGTAAAGTACCATCGAATTGGTTCTGATTCATAGTGACCCTTGTAGGGGTTTTGTGATTTGGCTATTAAACTTCAAGCATCAGCTTTGCAAGTCAAACTGAACATGCATTTCAGCACATTAATCCACAGTGCCACACCAGGACTTATTAGTTATGTGCTAAAAGATACAGTGTCATATTGACACTGTTGATCATTTAGGAAGATGAAAAGGAAACAGAATTTTAGTATATATAAAATATGTTAAAATAACTGATTAGGAATGTTATTTTTATGTTAAAAACCTTATGAGTATATGTATTCTAAAGAAAGTCCACAAGACATTCAAGAAAAATCAATGGACTAATAAAATGATTCAATCTTATATAAACCTCTTTCAATATTCCTCAGTCATATGTGTGAAGCCATACAATTTGTAATGAGTTTTTAAAATCACGGCTTAGTAATACTGAACCACTAAGTAATTTTATGCAGGGTCACAAAATCATCAGATTTGCAATTGTGCTTGCCTGGTATAGTGGTGAAAGATGGATTGGCAGACTGCATTTACTAGTGGAAGGAAGACTAATTAAAAGTCTATGTCAATAGTGCTAATGAGAGATGATGGCAGTTCTTCAGAAAGTAATAAAGAATCAAATTTCTTTTGCTTTTTGAACAGTGACAGCTTTAAAGGCATACTTCCTTTTGCCTTACATGTAGGAGAGCTGATAAAAATCCCAGTTATTTCTCTTTCACAGGTAGTAGATTAGTAAATCTTTGCATTGAACTCTAATCCTACTCGAAGACAATAAGACAGTCTCTGCTCTGCTATGCCTACAAAAACCTATTATGTAAGTAATATATATTT
>NW_006408944.1:1389952-1406700 GCF_000296735.1 Chrysochloris asiatica | reverse complement strand
CATTTCAATGATATTAGTAATTCTTCTGTTGTCGAGAGTTGTGAAGACAGATATTCACATGTTCCATTAGTCAGTTAGACTAATTTGTTTCAAATATCTTCAATTCTCATTTGACTTTCTTCCACGCATGGGAAGACCAATAGCTGCACCTTAGACAACCAGTCATGAGCTTTCAAGATCCCAGAATCTACTCATTAAAGTGGGGTGTAGAACATTGTCTTTGTGGACTATGTTTTGCCAATTGATTTTGGTTTCCCTAAGACTATGGTCCTGAGTTCCCATTCCTACTAACTCACTACCATAAGATGATGTTTGACTATATCTATGAAAGTGTCATCATTTTACCTGCTGTAACTCACCAGCTGGTCCTTGGAAAACCTATACAGGGTAGGCTCCATTATATTCATAGTTGTGTTTGCAGGTAAATACCTAAATACAAATATCCTCTTTCAAACTTTTATATATTTATGGGTTTACTCCCACTCTTTCTCCCATACTCATTCAGTGTCTGGTTCTGTCCATGTATTTACCCACAGAACACTGTCATTCCAAGTTGTATACATATCACTATTTATCTATATCACATTTAGTCCTTGCTTACCTCCCTGTGTCTTCACCTGTCTTCATCATTTTCCTGTCAACTTCCATCTTCTTGAATATTTCCACTCCCATCACAGAAGTTAACATGTGTCTGCCTTCTAGCCAGTGAGTTACTCTCCCTTTTCTCCCACCCTTGGTAACCATCAAAGAATGTTACTTTTACCATGAAGACCCTTTCTTGAATTTTTACATTATTGGTCTCATACAATATTTGTCTTTTTGTGATTGACTAATTACACTCAGCATAATGTCAAGGTTGGTTTGAACCTCAAGGTCAGCAGTTCAAATTTACCAACCACTCCTTGGAAACCCTATACAAGGTCATTATGGGTCACTATGGCACTTAACAACAACAACAACAGTGTCCTCCAGGTTTATCTATGCCATGAGGTGTTTCACACATTCATTATTGTTCTTCAGTGTTGCATACACTGTGTATGTATTTACCGAAGTTTATTTATCGATTCTTTAATTGAGGAGCACATACACTTGTCTCCATCATTTTGCTTTTTGAATAGTTCTTCGATGAACATCAGTGTGCACATGCATATGTTGTTGTTGTTAAGTACCGTGGAGTCAGTTCTGACCCATAGCAACCCTGAACAGGGTTTCTGAGGCTGTAAACCTTTACGGGAGCAGAAAGCCTCATCTTTCTCCCGTGGAACAGCTGGTAGTTTTGAACTGCTGACCTTGAGGCTCACAGCCTGATTCGTAACCACTACGCTGCCAGAGCTCCTTGTGCACATGTATATATACATATATACATGTGCACATGTATATATACATATATACTCATGTCCTGGCTTTTATTTAGTGCTGATATATCATAAGTTGAAGATCAAAGAGCACAGCCTTCGATATGGATTACATCTCAATATCAAGTAAACAAAAATCCTCACCACTGGACCAATAAACAACATTCTTATCAATGGAGAAAAGATTGAAGTTGTCAAGGACTTCATTCTTCTTGGATCAATTATCAACACTCGTGGAAGTAGCAGTCAAGAGATCAGACGACGTATTGCATTGGGCAAATCTGCTGCACAGGAACTTTTTAAAGTACTGAAGAGCAGAGATGTCAGCTTGAGGACTAAGGTGCGCCTGACACAGGCCATGGTGTTTTCAATAGCCTCATATGGATGCGAAAGCTGGAGAGTGAATAAGGAAGATCATAGAAGAATTGATGCCTTTGAGTTGTGGTGTTGGAGGAGAATACTGAAAGTGCCATGGACTGCCAAAAGAACCAATAGATCTGTTTTGGAAGAAGTGCAGCCAGAGTGCTCCTTGAAGGCCAGGATGGCTAAGCTTCGTCTCTCATACTTTGGACATATTGTCAGGAGGAAACAGTCACTGGAGAAGGATGTCATGCTGGGTAAGGTGGAGGGTCAGAGAAAAAGAGGAAGACCCCTAATGAGATGGATTGGCCAGGTGGCATCATTGATGGACTCAAGTGTGGCAGCGGTAGTGAGGTTGGCCCAGGATCTGACATTGTTTCGTTCTGCTATGCATTGGGTTGTTATGAGTCAGTTCTGACTCTATGGCACCTGACAACAACAAATCCACCATCTGCTTGATGGGAAAAAGATGAGGATTTCTACTTTTATAAAGATTTAGAAACTCTATATCAGGTTCACTATGAGTCAGAATCAACTCAGTGGCACAGAGAAGCAATGATTAATAATATTGAACATTTATTCATATGCTTATAGGCTGCCTGAATATCTTCTTTAGTGAAGTGTCTGTTCATATCCTCTGCCCTTTTTTAAATTGGGTTGTCTGTTTCATATAGAGGCATTACATTTTTCTTTTAATTTTAGAGATTAATCCTCTGACTTATATGTCATTGCCAAATTTTCCCCCAGTCTGTGGGCACACTTTTTACTCTTTGGTGAAATATTTTGGTGGACATAATTGTGTAATTTTTAGGAGGTCCCAATCATCTATTTTGTGTTTTTAGTAATGTTTGGCAGTGTATTTATTCTATATATTAGCTCCCCTAAGTATGCCCCTGTTTTGTTTTTTGTTTTTTTTTTTATGATCTTTATAGTTCTATGTTTTACATTTAGTTATTTAATATAAGTTGTGATTGTTTTTGTGTATGGTGTGAAATTTAGGTCTTGTTTCATTCTTCTGCTAATTAATTTCCAGTTTTGTAAGCACCATTTGTTAAAGACATCTCTTCCCCATTTAATGTGTTTTTGTACTTTGTCAAAAATCAATTGATTATATATAGATGAACTTCTGGGTTCTCAATTCTCTTCCATTGACTTATGCATCTTCCATTATACCAGTACAAAACTCTTTCGACCGCTGTGATTGTGTAGTTAATTTTGACGTTATGTAGTGAGAGACCTCCAATTTTGTTCTCTTCTTAAGTAGTGCTTTGCTTATCAGAGGTCTCTTTCCTTTCCAAATAATATTAGTGAGCATTTTTCTATTTGTTTAAAGAACGATGTGAGATTCTGGATTGGCATTGCCTTATATGTAACATTTCTATAGATAATGTTGACATTTTTGCAACTTAAGTCTTCCTGTGCATTAGCATGGTATATCTTTCATTTTTGTAAACCTTTTTTAGTTTCTTGTAGTAGTGCTTTGTATTTTTCATTGTTTAGGTCTTTTGTTTCTTTGGTTAGAATTATTTATAAGTATTTCCTCTTCAGGTGGTTATTGCAGATGGCATTGTTTTCTTAATTTCCTTTTCAGAGCTGTCTTTATTAGTATAAAGGAATCCAACTGATTATTGCATATTGATCTTGTATGCTGCCTCTTTGCAGAAACTTTCATTGAGTTCCAATAATATTCTTGCTGAGTCTTTGTGATTTTTATGTATAGGACCATGTCACCTGCAAATTGTTGTTGTTATGTTCAGTTGATTCCACCTTTCATTTCCTTGACATTCGCTGTTGTATTTTCAGTAGCATCATTTTCAGTTGAAAGTTGAACACTGTTTAAGGAAGACCATAAAATAATTAATGAATTTGAGTTACAGTGTTAGACAAGAATATTGAAAATAGCATGAACTTCCAGAAAAACAAACAAATCTATGTTGGAAGAAGTACATCCAGAATTCTCCTTATAAACCAAGATGGCCAGACTTTGTATTTCCAGTGACTGTCAAAGTACCAATCATTGAGTAGATGCATTCTTAATTTTCAATTATTTGTGTCTTTTTATCCTATGGTTTTGAATACTCATTTTTTTTCTTCTTCAAAAAAATGCATGTTTAGTAATCCTAAGGACAAGTGAATAATTAAAAATTGTAAGTATAACAGACACTTCTCAGGATATCAGCTAATAATCCAATGTATATATACGTGTGTGTGTGTGTTTAATTTCTTGCTTTTGGTTGTTTGAGTAGACTCCAACTCACACAATCCCATACATGTCAAAGTAGAATGTCACTCAATAGAATTTCAGTACATATGGGGTCATCATGAGTCACATTTTCTTGAACAGAAACTAACAACAACAACATGATTTTTTTTTTTGTAAAGGAGATTACACATCTTTTTACTGAGGTGCCTCTGAGTAGATTTGAACTGACAACCTTTTGGATTTGCATCATCCAGAGACTACTAGATATACCAGCAATCAATAAATACAAATTTCATGTTTCTCCAATTTATACTTTGGTCACACAATCTCTGGAAAAACACCTCATTCTCATTTAAAAGTTTATGGTGTATGGAGAAACATGAAAACACGATAGTTAAGATTATGGAGCAATTACTGGAATTCTTATATTAGCTGGAAAACTTATTAACAGTATTATTTTAAATGAGTGGCATAACCTTTCTGAGTCTTGATTTTCTAATTTGCAATATTTTATTATAATAGAATAGAATTTACCCCAATAGGCTAGTGGATGGTGCTTAGTCAACAACTACAAACACGATCAATGTCTCCCTCATTAATTTGACACCATCCACCTTCCTATATCTATTATACAAGGATCAGCTTGATAGAGAACAGGGTCAAGTCACACTTCTGCAAACCAGTTCTACTAGAAATATTTCCAGTAAATGCATTTTAAAGTATTAATTTTTTATTTAAGGTAAAATGACATAAGAAGTGGAAAGAAAAGGCAAAGTAGGCTCTGACTTATAGCAACCCTCAATAGGGTTTCTGAGACTGTAAGTTTTTACTGTGACAGAAAGAGTCATATTTCTTACATGGAGCAGCTGTTAGGATTGAACTACTGACCCTGTGGTTAGCAGTATAGCAGTTAAATTATAGCATCACCAGATCTCCTCAAAATAAGCAAACCGTATCCTTTCTATCTGAATAAATTTAACCTTTTACTATACAACAGTTTCAAGAATTCATTTTAAAAATCAAACAAGTAGGTATAAATTAAAATATTCATTTGAAATAACTCATTTTAAGTTTGATAAAAAAAAAAATCATGTTTACAGGAATTTTTAAAAGATTTACCAAAATGCGCCTTAGAAACCAAGGTGGCCAGAGTTCATTTCTCATACTTTAGACATATTGTCAATAGGGATCTATCCCGGGAGAAGGACATCATGCTAGATAAAGTGGAGGCAGAGAGAAAAAGAAGACCCCCAAAGAGATAAATTAGCCCAGTGGCAGCAACAATGGGATCAAGTATAACAATGATTGTGAGATTGATACAGGACAGGCAGTGTTTTGTTCTGTTGTGTATAAGCTCACTACGAGTTGAAACTGACTCCTCGGTGCCTAACAACAACAATATATGCTTTACTCAATAATTTGTGAATGTTTTTTATGAAAAAAAGAGTAATTCTTTATGTTGTTGTTACATGTCATTAAATTGGTTCCAAATCACTGCAGCCTAATGTAGTATTTGCAAGGAACAGCTTGTGGGTTTGAACCACTGATCATATCATTAGTAGTCCAGTGCTTATCCTATAGTGCCACACCTCCACAAATCTCAACATACTTCTGTGTACATGAAGTCATCAATGAGTAACTTATCCATTTACTCCCTAATATAATAATTTCAAAATTCACTTTTGATAGCTGGAAGTGTATGATTTAGACTGTTGAGTATATATAGTGATGTTCTTATCCTGAGTGGCTAAAATATGATAAATCATTTCGTGAAGGCTAAAGTACTTGATTGCAGGTATAGCTAAAATCTTAATATAATAGATAAGTTCAATTGTCATATCTCTGTGAAAAAGTCATACCTCTTTTTCCTAAGATCCATTTATAATTTTGAAAGGAAATTATGAGAGGACTGTAACAATGGCTTCTAACTCAGAATATTCTACAGTTCATATTAGCTCTTCTGGTTTGTTTTTTGGTGTTTGTTTTTTTTTTTTCATTTTCTTAGTGAACATTTTTGTGAATGATGTAAGTTAATAAGAGACTATTAAACTGCCTACTTTATTTACCAATGTATATCCACTGTGTAGTTAGAGTACATTACATAAAGTTAAACCCCCCCAAAGTTATCAATGTCATATATATAATATACTTCCTTATGATATCTTCCTTGTGCTATTGAAAAGAGTATTTTTTCTTATTGCTATAAAAATTCTAGCAATCTTTTGCATAAATATTATATTGTTGCTACAGTTAGGCGTTGTTGAGTAGGTTTCAATTCATAGTGAATTGCACAACAGAACAAAATTTCCCAGGTGTGGTGCCATGGGCTAATGCGTCAGACTGCAAAGTCATTTGAACTGCAAAATCCGTGGTTCAAGCTCACCAGCTTCTCCTTGGAAACCCTATACAGGGTCACTATGGGTCTGAATAGAATCAATGGCACTTAACAACAACAACAATAATACCATCCTCACAATTGTTATTATAATTGAGCCCGTTGTTACTCTCACTGTGAAAATCTATTTTGTTGGAGTCTTCATTTTTTTGTGTGGACTGTCTACTTTACCAAGCATAATGTCTTTCTCCAATGACTGGTTCCTCCTAATAGCATGCAAAAGTGTGAGAGACCAGGTCTGGACACCTTGGCTTCTAAAGAACATTCTTATTGTACTTCTTGCAACACAGATTAGTTTATTCCTCCAGATTCCATGATACTTTAAATTTTCTTCTCCAACACCCTAACTCAAATGCGTCTTCAACATCTTCCTTAGTCAGTGCCCAATTTTCACATGCATATGAGAATACTGAACATACCATGACTTGGTTCAGGCAAACCATAGTCCTCAAACTGGTATCTTTACTCTTAACAATTTAAAGAGTTCTTTTGAAACAGATTTGCTCAATGCAATATTTCATTTAACTTCTTGACTGCTGTTTCCATGAGTGTTGATGTGGATCCAAGCAAAATGAAACGTTTGACAACTTCAATTATTTCCATTTATTCATGATGTTGTTTATTGTGCCAGTGTTAAGGATGTTCTGTTGTCTTTACTTTGAGTTACAATCCATACTGAAGTTTAAATACTATAACATTATTTAATAAAAACATTATCCAGTTACAAAATTTGGATTGTTAAATTGTTAAACACAATTATGCATAGTTATAAAAGAAGTAAAAACGACATGGTGGTTTGAAATTATATGGAAAATTTAGGGTACAAGAACACAATTTTTTGGTATAACTTTCGGCAAAAATGCTTAAAAAAGTCATTTTTGAAACTGAATTATATGATCTTGAATAACAATTGTTATGTTTATATTTTGTTTTAAAATGCAATGAATAAGTATTAAACATCAACAGAGTTTTCTTTAGCTTATAGATTTACTTTTATAATAACATAAACATAATCACATTTCAAAAAAAATAAAATATAGAGGAATAAAATACATGATTCATAATCTCTCTTACAGAACTACCTTGCTTATTTAAAATATAGTATAACTTTCTAGGTGACTTTGAACAAGTTATTTAGCCACTCAGAGATAGTTATTATACTTTGAAACTGGAAAGAATAAAATTATTATCTACGTTATTGATTTGTAATAAGGATTTGTTTTAATGTGTGAAAATTTCATAGTGAACTGAACTCACCAAAGCCACTTAAGAAAAACAAAATGAAAGCTTACAAACATAATTTATAAATATGTAGAGAAATGCTCCTTCTTTTCTGTTTCTTGTTATTATTTTCTGATAGAAATTGTCCCATCTAGTTTTACAGTATATGCAATGCACACACACATGCACACACACACTACTGCTTTGCAGACTGGTTTTTCGAATAACACATTTTTATCTTCCTGAAAAAGCCTCCTTTTGGAAGCTCAATTAAATGTCTTTCTGGAGTGAGATCTCTATGGCACAATAATCATTTGGGGATTTTCCTTCATCATTATTCTGGAGATTGCCTTCCATTATCTCTTTCTTTGTAGCTTGTGATTACTGACTCCTATGATTTTCTCTTTCTTGTTTATTACCTGTGGAACATTTTCTACAGTAGTTTCACAGATGTCCTACTTCAGGCTTCCTGGGGCTTATTTGTACCTTGCAGAAGATGAGTTCATTTACAGTTAGTCTATCTCTTAATTTCACCAAAGATATGTCAGTCTCAGAATGAAGAATCCAATGAAATGAACTTAACAGCAATTAACCACTGGCTTTCATAAACTATTATTTTCAACTTGGGACTCAGAAATTAGTCTTTGTTTTGGAAGTAAGTAAATCAACATTGGTGGGTGGATTGTTACACTATTGGGCTGATGAATATCCTTAACCCCTGACATCATGACTAGTGATTTGAATAAGAATCATTTGTGATAAAACTGGAATGAATAAAGAAAGACCCCAGTTGATGTAAACTATGTGATTTTCTACTTGGATGTTTAGTGCCTCTTTCATGGTGAAATGGTTTAAAACCAGGAAAAGGTGTGCATCAGGGTTTCAACACACTTATTCAATCTGTATACTGAAGCTGGACTATATGAAGAAGAACATGGCATTGGGATTGAAATAAGACTCAACCTTGCTTTTTGGAAGCAAAAAGAACTTGAAATATTTAATGATGAAGATCAAAGACTACAGCCTTCAGTATTGATTTCACCTCTATGTAAAGAAAATAAAAATCCTCACAACTGGACCAATAAGTAACTTCATGATTAATGGAGAAAAGTTTCAAGTTGTCAAGACTTCATTTTGCTTGGATCTACAATCAATAATCAGGGAAATAGCAGTCAAAAAGTAATATGATGTATTGCATTATTCCAATCTGCTACAAAAGAGTTCCTTAGAATATTAAAGAGCAAAGTACCACTTTGAGGACTAAGGTACACATAACCCAAACCATGGTATTTTTAATTGCCTTATATACATGTTAAAGGAGCTCTAGTAGCCCAGTGGTTATGAATTGGAAAAAATGTTCAGAAAGGTTGTATTTACCTTCGCAAGGCTGGAAAGCAGGGGAATTGCCCAGTTTCCTAATTTTCTACTGGAGGAATATGTGTAATTAGAAAAGTACTGTCTACTTATATAGCTATTCTGTGTGTGTGTATATGTGTATATAAGCATTTGTGTGAAAGAGCTGCATACTGATTTTCCTATGAGAATGTTTTGTGATGTAAATGTAATATTATGTTATAGGCAAAGGCCTCCCTGCATTTGAAGAGCAGGTTTTCATTTGTATGCATTTTTTGGGAAAAAAAAACAATAAAATTTGTAAATGAAGCCTCAAAAAAAAAAAAAAGGGGGGGGGAGGGTTATTGAAGATGATATAGGCACACAAAGTGAACAAGTTTTTTTTGAGGATGGGAGCTTCAATATGCAATAAAGTAGTTTTGCTTTGGAGAGGATGTCTTAGAAGTCTGAAGATTACTGTAAGAGTTTTAGTAATAAGGCAAAACTTTAAGTCTTCACAAGCTTCATCTTCTTTTGCGGGATTTCGTATACCTAACTAAGCATTTTTGCATGGTTGCCACTTATTGCTCATCTTATTTGATTAACATGATGCTATTGATATTGTCCACCACTCATCTGTAAGTTTGTCATACTGTGGTGGCTTGCATGTTGCTGTGATGCTGAAAGCTATGCCACCAGCATTTTGAATGCTGGCAGGGCTACCCATGGTGGACAGGTTTCTGCTGAGCTTCCAGCTAAGACATACTAGGAAAAAGGTGAGGCTGACTACTTCTGAATGTTTGGTCACTGGAAACCTTATGAATAGCTGTGGAACACCAAATACTAGACCCCCAATGAGATGCATTGGCATACTAGATGCAGAAATTGGCTCAAGTGTAATGATTGTGTCCTTGGCACAGGACCCAGGCAGTGTTTCATTCTTTTGTAATAAAGTCGCTATGAGTTGGAATTGATTTGAGAGCACTTAACAACAACTGATATTATAAACCTGTGAGGTCTTTTGTATGATTTTCAGGTTATAAAGATAATCAAAGTCACTGAAGGTCATTTTGTGAAAAAATTGAAACAATCCTAGTTTGGTAAAATTATATATATATATATATATATATGTAGATATGTAGATATGTGTAATATGTATATGAATTGCTCCACATGATTATGAACATCTAATATTTCTGCCTAATAAGATGGAAAATGACATACATGCTAGATCAATGACTTCATACAATGTATCTGAGGCTTTACTAGTGTGCTTCAGCAAAGATAATTCATCCTGCCCCATAACTAAAATTGGGGTTTAAAGTAATCTAGTGAAAATTAATTTTGAAATTTTCACCTACAAAAGGACTAGAAAATTGTCCAATTTTTTTTTTTTCAAAATCAACTATTTCAGACCTCTGGAAATTAAAAGTTTGAAGCATTTTGGGAAGTTTTTATTACAGTAAAATAGCTGAATATCAGTAAAAACAATATTTGTGAATTTTTCTTTCCTTAGCCCCATCTTTACCTCCATCCCTGAGATATTCTAGAAAAAAAAAAAAAAAAAAAATTAGCCCATAGATATCATCATGGAGCCAACATGAGGGACCAACACAGGGCTGTAATTTCTTCAGAGCCTAATTCCCAGAAAATTGTCATGTTTTCATCATCTCATTGTTCCATGAAGATCCTGTTTTGAAGGCTGTATTTATTTGACTTGACTCAGATCTCACCCAATACTAAAAGTCTTTCATCCATGATGGTAGTTGAAAACAATTAGAGACAATGGTTTAACTTCATGGTTGTCTGAAGGAGTGAATAACAGTCGAGTCAAGTGATCAATTAAACAACAAGCTTAAAATAAATAGCTATGAATTACATATTCATAGGGACTTTTTTGAAAAATCTGGACATATTTTTGGGCTTTATTCATGCCCAAGATATATCCGTGTTGAAGAAAGAACTGCTCTCAAATATGGATGACTTAAAGGATCTTTCCTTGTTGCTGTTAAGTGACATCAAATAGGTTTTGAACCATAGTGACTTTGCATAGGTTTCTGAGGAGCAGCTGGTGAACTTGAACCACTGACTCTGTGATTCAAACTGACTTTACAGTCCAGCACATTAACCTACAGTGTCACACCAGGACTCTGGATCTTACCTAGGAAGAAGTAAAAATTAAGAAAATTGTCAAGTAAATGGCTAGGAAATGAAGGTGTGACCCAACACTCATATAGAGTTCCTTCAAAATGACCAGATGACATAATTTTCCTGTTCTGGTGTATAGATGTAGGATCAGCAGTAAACTATGAACTTCATAGTTGGCAGTTCAAACCCATAACCTGCTCCTCAGAAACCCAATACAGGGTCTCTATGAGTTGGAACTGACTCAGTGGTGCTTAACAACAATAACAAATTAACCAAGCAGAGACTTTAGTGGACACATATGATAAAAAAAAAAAACACAGACTTTACAGAATTAGTTCAGAAAAGTCACTAAACAAATAAACAATGACAAAATTTGGGGGGGGGTGTACTCTGATTTTGAGCTGCCACATTATATATTTAAATGTCCAATTTAGAATAAAAAAGTACAAACACACAAAGAAACAAACAGAGATAAAATAGGAGTCATGCAGATATAAAATAGGCCCATCCTGGAAGATTAAAAGGATAAGACAAAGAGAAAGGAGTGGGAAAAAGTATTAAAAGATATAATTAAAAATGTCCAAAAATTCCTAAAAACAATACAAAAAAAATGACCTATACATGCAAGGAACTCAATAAACATCATGTAAGATATACTCAAAGAGATCTACACCTAGATATATAATAATCAAGTTGTCTAAAACCAAAGACAAAGAGAAATCTTAAAGCAACAACAACAAAAAACAACAACAACAAAGCAGAATAAGGGCATTTTATGATGATAACAGTGTCAACACATTAAAAAAAGATGAAGTGCAGTGAAACTTCTAGAAGAGAGTAGGCCATCTACTTTAAAATCTTAGACAATGAAAATACTATGGATCACAAGAGAATATTTTCTAATATAGTGTTAGACAATGAGCCCTACAAAGGTGAAAAACACTCAAAATACACTATGGTAACCACAATGGACTTGAGCATACCAATGCTTCATGATCATGAAGATGACTCAGGACTCAATGTTTTATTCTGTTAGACATGGAGTCACTATGAGTCAGAATTGCTTTGATAGCAACTAATAAAAACAATTATATTCCTGCAATGAGCCTTGTCAGAGACACTGTAGTGTAAGCACTGGCCTGCTAACCCAAGGTAAGTGGTTCAATCTCACCAGCCCCTCTTCAGAAACATTATGCAGGGCCACTATGAGTTGGAACTGACTTAATGGCACTTAACAATGACATCAACAACAATGAGCCAAAGTATGTTCCATAAATTACCTAATATATGATATGTACTATGTCTAGTACTTATCATTCATCAATTTAGAAACTGAGATACAAACAAAGGTAGTAACCTTTCCCCAGAAAATGGAGCTACTCTTTAAAATAGCTATGTTTTTCTGACTCTTGGATACTGCGCTACTCTAGTTTACTGGATCTTTCAATTGTAAGATTCATTTGAGGGACCTGCTGAAAATACTGAACTCCACTTAAACTTGCTGAATCAAAATCTTAGCGTAAAAGCCTGAGATTTCCTGATTTGTATGTTTGACTATACTAGTTTGGGGAAATATTGCCCTGTTCTCTTGTGCCTCAAAGGTCTTGATGAAATGTGCTGGTCAAAGGGTATTAATCATTACATCATTTAATTCCTTAATAGATACACACTAAAATACCCATGAAGTCAGGTAAACACTGGACTACTAACTGCAAAGTTGATGGTTCACATCTACAAGCCAACCCACAAGCCACTCCTTAGATACCCTATGATTTGTTATGAGTCAGAATCAACTTGATGGCACTCAATAACAAAATACCTACAACCTTTGCTAATACCATGTTCTACCACAACATCCAGGTCAGAAATCGCTGAGATCATCCAGATACTTTAATGACGACACTCTTACGTGCACCTTAATGATCACTGTTGAATCTCTCCTCTCTTTGAAAGATTACAAAAGAGAAAACTTTACACTTTCTGTTAATCAGATAGGATGCATGCTGCCAGCAATAGTGCTCTGCTTGCTATTTGAAGAGTTTACTTTTAGTGACTTGGGATTCAATGTCCTGCTCACTCTCTTGGCAGCTTTTGCCTAACATGTGGAGCTTTTCAGAGTCTTTGAAGATGTCTGCATGAAAGCTCTTTTTTCATGTCTCTATGCCCCAACCTATCTCCTACCTCTGGATTTTCCTCACAGCAAATATTCTTTTATAAAGAGTCTTTATAAATCTCATATCTTGGACAACATGGTTCCATTAAATAATTGTTTCATTTCTAATATTTTTACTCTGTTTGCTTTTAGTCATGTAATTGGTATAAGTAGGTATGTTTGTTGGTATTTAAGTATGTCATGCATTGGACACTAATAACTGTAGACCAGAGGAGTGGTAAGAAGACATTAGGAGCATCATACATGATGAGAAGAAAAGACAAGGAAAGAAAGAAAAGACCAAATTACATGTAAGAAGAAATTTTGAAATGTACTCTTAAACAAAGAGAAGCTAAAGTGAATGAACGAAATGAGGACATAAAAGAGCTGAACAGAAAATTTCAAATGACAGTTTGAGAAGCTAAAGTATCATGTTATATATAACAAAATGTTCAAAGAACTGTAGCTGCTGCTTTTATTGGCAGGTACTGTCGAGTTGGCTCCAACTCATAGTGACCTTGTATACAACACAATGAAACTAGAATTAGAAAACCAAAAGGGAAGAAAACACTTAGCATTTACCAATCTGAAAGAGTAAAAAAAAATAATAATAATTAAATGAAATTAAAAAAATCCAGGTCTCCACTTGCAATCCTAAAGGATTCTATGAGCAAAACATTGAACGATCATGGAAGTATCAAAAGAAGATGGAAGGAATACACAGAGTCACTGTATCAAATGAATAGGTCAGTATCCAGCCACTTAAAAGGGAAGTCCTGGTGTGGTGCCGTGGGTTAATGCATCAAACTTCAAAGGCATTTGAACTGCAAGGTCAATGGTTCAAGCTCACCAGCTACTCCTTGAAAATCTTATACAGGGTCGCTATGGGTCGTAATCGACTTGATGGCACTTAATAACAACAACACCATGTGTATAATAATCCATGGTATTGCACTGAAAGCATCAGTGAAAAACAATTCTCCAGCAATTGAAAGAATATAAATTGAAATGCTTCAACACACTGAAGCAGCTCTGGAGGAACTCACTCATCTATGCCAAGACATTTGGAAGGCAACTACCTGACCAATGGATTGGAAGAGATCCATATTTGTGCCTATTCCAAAAAACAGTGACTCAACAATGCAGAACTTGTTGAACAATTTTATTAACATCACATGCATGTAAAATTTTACTGAAGGTAATATAAAATGAATACAGCAGTACATCAGCAAGGAGTTTCCAGAAATTCAAACCAAATTCAGAAGAGGATGTAGAACTAGGGCTATCATTATTATGGGTATTGTTAAGTGTTTGGGGTATTCCAGAACTTTTTTTAATAGTGCTTATTAGAATCCTGTATATAGACCAAGATGGAACTTGGCTGCAAACTGAGAATATTATAAGATTTTGCTTGCTTATGCTTTTTAGACTATGCAGAGAAATTCAGCTGTGTATACCATAACAAACTATGGCCAACTTTGTGATGCTGCAAGCTGTGCCATTGGTATTTCAAATATGAGCAGGTCACTCGTGGTGAGCAGCCTTCAGAAGAAAGTCCAGACTTATTTAGAGTAGGAAGAAATGATTGATTTTCCAATATACTTAAAATTATCCAATGAAAACCTTAAGGATCGCAACAGAACAATGCCTGACTCATTTGTTTTGGACATATATCATCAAGAGATTCTATCACTGGAGTCGAATATCAACAAAGGTGATGGAGATCTTGGTGAGATGGATAGACACAAAAGATATAATACTAATTCGAAAATGTTGGCTATCAAGAAGAAGAAGCAGGATCTGGTAACATTTTGTTACCATGTTGCCATGAGTCAGACTCAACTAGACAGTTATTATCCAATTCTCAAATACGTTCTCTATGAAAAAATGGAGTCCTGGTGTGGTGCTATGACTTAATGCACTGGACCAGGTGTCAGTTTGAACTTCAAGGTAAGCAGTTCAAACTCACCACCCATTTCTTGGAAACCCTATACAGAGTTGCTATGGGTGGAACCAATTCAATAGCACTTAACATCAACAACATAAAATAATATCTTTTATGATTTTTGGCATGGAAATGCATTGAAATTAAAAAAAAACAAAAGATTGCAGAGATGCCAAATGTGAAGATTTTTATTAAGTGTTTAAATTTTTTTTTAAGAATATATTTGTGAGTAATATTCCTTTTAATAGAGCTATCTGGTTTTAGGAGTCCTGGTGTTGCACTGTGGGTTAATGCGCCAGACCGCAAAGCCATTTGAACTGCAAGGTTGGCAGTTCAAGCTCACCGGTCGCTCCTAGGGAACCCTCAATAGGGTTGCTATGGGTTGGATCTGAGTCAACAGCACTTAACAACATCTGGTTTTAAGGGGACAGTTAAGTATTAAGGAATTTAAGCTATAGGCTTCTCATTATAAACAGTTTATGTCTGCTATGAAAATATGATTTTAATTAGATTTTAAAAATTATATCCTGTACATTTTTACTTATCTATAAGTTGAAGCTAATTGCTCAAACTCTCTTTTCCAGAAAAGTTGAAGCCATTGGCTAAAATTGTCTTCAGGTGACCTGTTCAAAAGTGATGGCAAAGTGTTTAAAAACATGCTTTTTCTTTGCTCAGACTGGAAAAGATAGCCTTAAAGAGGCACTCACAAAATACAAGCATCTTCTCTGGGAAAAAGAATTATCACCCTTGTTATCCTTTGAAAATTCATCTTCTCCTTTTCAGCTGAGATGAGGACTAGATCTGTCCTTCCCTATAAGTGCCATCTGTGTCCAAATTAACTTGTTACTCTAACTCAAAGCAGACTTGCAAAAATAAAATGATCAATCTTCATCATATTGCTATGTTTCGACAGTTAATTTTCTAGAGTAATTTGTCATTGCGAGGAGCACAAGATTTGTCTGAATTTGTGTCAAAGGTTATTGACGGAATTGCCATCTCGTCTTTTCAGTCAATCTATAAATATGGGCACTTTTGAGAAGAGGCTAATGGTCTCCTTGCTGAGTGGATCAAATTGTCCAAGTTAGGCAGGTGATAAGATAGAAATATCTATTGTTTCACTCATTTCTTGTGGTAACATTGACTTAATGTTAATCTTAGAATTTCACTTAACTTTCTCAATTCTTTATTTTTATCTTTAAAATAGGGCTAAATATAATCATAGCCAAAGTCTAATTTCAGCCAAAGCTAATTTATGTGTAGAAACTTGTAACATGAGTTTTTGAAAGTGACCTTGTATTTTCCAAAAACTGACAGCAAAGTATTATTATTTAACTTCTATGATATTTGCACACATGAATGGCTTTTCTTCTTAATAGAAGAAAATATTGCCTTTTTACTAATAATTATCAATTTTAGGCCACAATACTGGTTCTTGCTTATATTCAGAGTTTAAAATTAAGACTATATCTAGTGATTAAGGGAGAGTGAGGCACTGTGGGATCATGCAAGGTTGGCAATTCAACCCTCTACATGGTGGCTATGAGTTGGAATCAACTCGACAGCACTTAAGAACAATAACACTTGTTGTTGTCAGGTGCCATTGAATCGGAACCGACTCATAGCGACCCCATGCACAG
>NW_006408944.1:1387263-1388602 GCF_000296735.1 Chrysochloris asiatica | reverse complement strand
ACTTTTCAATGCACTTTGGACTTCCTCTCTGAGTATCACTGGCTCTTGTTCATATGGTATATTGATTTATGAAAGAATCATAGATCAGAGAAACATAACTAAGGATCCAGAATTATATCCATCCATATACAGATCTTAAACAAAGGGCCAAAAATACATTAAACTGGGACAGAAATAATCTCTTCAACAAATGTTTCTGGCAAAACTGGAAATTGATTTGCAAAAGAATGAAACAAGATCCATATCTCACAACGTATACAAAATGTGTATCAACATCGAGTAAAAACCTAAGTGTATATCCCAAAGCTATAAAAATCATCAGTGAACAAATAGGGACAAACAAGATCTCTAATATATGGTATACATAGATTATCAAATACTGCAAAAAACACTCAAATGATAGAAGACAAAATGTATGATTGAGAGATACTAAAGTTTAGAAGCTATGTTCATCAAAATATTTCACCAAAAGTGTAAAATGGAGCCAATGGACTGGGAACTTTTTTTTTTTTTTTTGCAACAACATATCAGACACGGTATTAGTCTCTAAAATTTATAGGAAACTATAACATCTCTATAAGAAAATGACAAATAAACCAACTAAAAAATGAGCACAGAACATGAACAGATACTTCACCAAGGAAGACATTCAGGCAGCCAACAATCATATGAAGAAATGTTCATCACCATTAGCCAATGGTGTTGTTATGTGCCATCAAGTTGGTACCAACTCATAGCGACCCTATGCACAACAGAATGAAACACTGCCTAGTCCTGGGCCAACCTCACAATTGTTGCCATGCTTGAGCCCATTAATGCTGCCATTTTGCCATTCCATCCCTCTGGGGGTCTTCCTCTTTTTCTCTGATCCTCCACCTTACCAAACATGATATCCTTTTTCAGTGACTTGTCCCTGATGAAAGAATACTCGTCCCTGACAATATGTCCAAAGTATGAGAGATGAAGTTTGGTCTTCCTGGAATTCGATGCAAATGAAAACAACAATGAGATATCATTTCACAGAAGCAACAACAGGGAAGTTCAAAAAATGCAGAGGACAACAAATGCAGGCAAGGATGTGGAGAGGCTGGGAGACTTCCACATTGCTGGTATAACTGAAAATGGTTCAACCACTATGGAAAATGATATGAAACTTCCTCAGAAAGTTGGAAATAGAAATACCTTATGATCCAGCAATTGTTCTACTTGGTATATATCCACAAAAAATGCAAGCCAGAACACGAGTTGATATATGCACACCAATCTGCATTACAGCACTAGTCACAATAGCAAAAAGATGGAGACAGCCTAAGTGCCCATCAAAAAAAGAATGGAGAAA
>NW_006408944.1:1381017-1385291 GCF_000296735.1 Chrysochloris asiatica | reverse complement strand
TGTTGTTTATTGGTCCAGTGGTGAGGATTTTTGTTTTCTTTAGATTGAGATGCAATCCGAACCAAAGGCTGTGCTCTTTTGATCTTCATCAGTAAATATTTAAAGTCCTTTTCATTTTCAGCAAGCAAGATTTTATTATCTGCAAATCATAGGTAGCTAATGAGTCTTCTTCTAATCCCAATACCACATTTTCCTTCATATAACCCAGCTTCTCAGATTATTTGCTCAACATAAAGGTTGAATAAGTATGGTGAATACAACCCTGTCATACACCTTTCTTAATTTTAAACCATACAGTGTTCCCAATTTCTGTTCAAACAACTGCCTCTAGGTCCTTGTACAGATTTCTTATGAGCAAAATTAAGTGTTCCGGAATAATCATACTTTGCAATGTTTTCCATAGTTTGTCATAATCCACACATTTGTATGCATTTGCATAGACAATAAAGCTCATGTAAACATCTTTCTGGTATTCTCTGCTTTCAGCCATCTGACATCAGCAATGAAATCCCTCACTCCATGACCTCCTCTGAATCCAGCTTGAACATCTGAGTATTCTCTGGCAATGTACAGGCGTTTCAGTAAATTTAGTAAAATTTTACTCGCATGGGATATCAAAGATACTGTCCAATGATTTCCGCATTCCGCTGGGTCACCTCTCTTCGGAAGGAGCACAAATATGGATCTCTTCCAATCAATTGGTGAGATAGATGTCTTCCAGATTTCTTGGCATAGATAAGTGAGTGCCTCCAGTGTGCCTCACTTTCTAGAAATATTTCAATTTTTATTCCATCAATTCCTGGAGCCTTTTGCTTTGCCAATTCCTTCAATGCGTATTGGAATTCTTCCTTTAGTATCATTGGCTCTTGATCATATGCTGCCTCATCAACCATTTCCTTTTGGTACAGTGACTCTGTGTATTCCTTCCATGTTCTTTTTAATTTAATTTTTTTTTTTTTAAGTTTTAATAGTACATTTTATTTAACCTAGTATATCTAATGAAGCATGTGGCTATGGAGGATTAACACTGGATTTGGAATCCCAAGTAAACTTTTTTGTTGTTGTTGTTTTTAATTTCACTGGAAAAATTCTAGAACCACTTTTAGGTTTAAGTTTTTTTTTTTTTTTTTTTATGTTTTACTGTGATAGTTTACATGGGAGAACATTAGCTTTATAATCATCCTATCGTATATAATTACAATGACATGGTTACAATTCCCTCCATGCTTCATCAACCAACCAAAGGATGCCACCTGGTCTTCAGCACTCAGCCCCTTCCATCTCTGTGTCTAGAGTTCCCAGACAACTCCATCTCTCCAAGTCATTATCTCTGCCTCCGTTTCTGGAATCACTGTTTCTCTGGGTAGGGTCCCACACTCCTCTCTTCTCCCTTGATGGTCCCAGGGACCTATGCTCCTGGACTGCAAAAGTTAATCACCCCTCTTTTTGCTACAAAATGTCTACCTTTACATTTACAGCCCTCACAGTCAGTCCTGATAGCAATTATTCACTATTGTGCCAGATGAGTGCTATCCCCATCTCCTTTCTTCAGTCCCTCCCAGACAGATTGAATGCTCTTCAGTGTAGAGTCTACCTTCTTCCATGCCCTCTGGATCTAGGATCCCTTATGAAAGCTTGTAAGCCAGTCACTTATTGCCTTTGTAGCTGCCCCCCCACTTTGTGTAGCCAATGTCCAAGTTGCCCATCCCTGTCTACCGTGTATATTGAGGTGGTGGGAAAGATTCTCACTCTAAAAATTTATTTCCTCTCTTGAGCTACTGAATCCATAGATGATATGGAGCTTTTCCATTGTCTCTTTCTACAGTTGTGGTGAAGATGATTTCTGTGTATTTCATCTGGTATGGTCCATGTGTATAATCGTCACTCATGCTGTCTAAAGAAGGTATTTGAATTGAACAAATCATTGGTTTTACAGAATTCTGTAATGTGATCTTCAGCATCATTTCTATAATCAAGGCCATATTTTCCAACTACTGATCCTTCCTCTTTGCTCCCAACCTTTGCATTCCAATCACTAGTAATGATCAATACATCTTGATTGCATGTTTGATCAATTTCAGATTGAAGAAATTGGTAGAATTCTTCTATTTAATCCTCACTGGTTTAGTGGTTGGTGCATAAATTTGAATAATAATGATATTAACTGGTCTTCCCAGTAGGCACAGGGATATTATTCTATCAGAGAACATTGTACCTCATGACTGATCTAGATATATTCTTTTTGACAGTGAGTGCAACTCCTTTCTTCTTTGATTTGTCAATCTCAGCATAGTAAACCATGTGCTTGTCAGATTCAAAATGGCCAATACCAGTCCATTTCAGCTCATTAATGCCTAAGATATTGATGTTTATGTGTTCCATTTCATTTTTTATAATTTCCAATTTTCCTACAGTCACACTTCATACATTCATGTTCCTATTATTAATGGATGTTTTCAGCTGCTTCTTTTCATTTTGAGTTGTGCCCTATCAGTAAAGTTACATGGGCTCTTCTCCCATAGGTTTTAAGCAATTTGTGTCATCACGGTCAACTATACTTTGAGGAGGCAGATCTTCCCCAGTCACATTTTGAGTGCCTTACAACCTGAGAAGCTCATTTTCTGGCACCATATTTTACAGTGTTTCTCTGGTACTCATAAGTTTTTCAGGGACTAATTATTCAGAAGTAGTTTGTCTTTGTCTGGAAGTTCATCTGAAACCTGTCCACCATGGGTGACCCTGCTGGTATTTAAAATACCCTTGGTAGAGCTTCCAGAATCACAGCAACTCACAAGCCACCACAGTATGACAAACTGACAGACGAGTGGTGGTGTTATATTTAGGGAGTGTAAATTATTCCTTAGTAGTGTAGTGAATGTGATTAAATGTTGTCTAATGTTAACAGATACAGTAATAAAATTATTTGGGGATTATCTTTGTAGCATTTTATGTGTTAATTAACCCAAGAGGTATCACATAAATCTGGAAGAGTAATCTGTATAGTTTAACTATCAATGTAAGTTCTTGTTTTTGTTTTGTTTTCTATTCAATATTTATCTATATACATAAATTACCACATATAAGTTAGAAGAAGGAATTAAACCACATTCATTTGTCTGTTTGTTGTACTGTGATGACGTGTGCCATTCTGGAAACACTTCTACCACTGTTTCAAATACCAGCAGGGTTCTCCATAATGTATGAATATCAGGGAAACTTTCAAATTATAAATATACTTGGAAGAAGCAATTAATGGACTACTTCTAAAAGATATTGTTGTTGTTAAGTGCTGTAAAGTCAGTTCTGACCAATAGTGGCCCTGTATAGGGTTTTCAAGACTGTAATTCCTTACAGAAGAGGAAAGCCTTATCTTTCTCTCATGAACTGGAGAGTTCAAATGAAAAGACGAAAACCCTCAATTAGTTGGATTGGCATAGGGGCAGCAGCAATGTGTTCAAAGGTAACTATGATTGTGAGGATGCTGCAGGACCTGGCAGTGTTTGTGTTGTGCATTAGGTAGGTATGAGTTAGAGCTGACTCCAAGTTACCTAACAGCAACAATCTTTCTTTGTTTTCTTTTTTTTTTTTTAATTCCAATTACCAATAATATCAATGCTTCTTAATTGAATGTTTGATCACATTTATATAGAAGAAATTGGGAAAATATTCAATTACTTTGTCTTTCACCTTAGTGGTTGTTACATAAAATTGAGTAATAATCACATAACTTTTATGCCATTTAGCCATAGCAATATTATCTTATCAATGACAGCATTTTGCTTCTGAGTAAATCTTAAAATGTACATTTTGTTAATAAAAGCAGTTCTGTTTCTTTTCAGTTTTTCATTCTGGGCATAATAATCAATACCCCTGTCAGAAGCAAAATAGCCAATATAGTCTTGGATATTGACATTCTAGTATTCTATTTTATTTTTGACAACTTACAAGTTTCCTAGGTTCATATTGTGTACATCCCATGTTCTGATTATTAATGGGTATTTGGAACTGTTTCCTGTTATTCTGGACCATGCCTCGTAAGTAAATGAAAGTCAGAAATCTTTACTGACACTATGTCTACTTTTAGGTGTTAACACTTCCAATTTGTATTTGAATCCCTTCCAACCTGAGTGACTTATCATGCATCAATATATCAGACAACTTTCCACTGTTATTCATAAGGTTTTCACTGGCTAATATTTTAACAGTAGGTTCCCATGTAACTTCCTCCTAGTCCGTCTTAATTTGATAGCTCTACTAAAATCTGTCCACTATGG
>NW_006408944.1:1358981-1378862 GCF_000296735.1 Chrysochloris asiatica | reverse complement strand
TCCACAGTCTGCCCCTGGCCTTGTCTTCACTGATGATATGGAGCTTTTCCATCTTCTCTTTCCACAGATGTAGTCTATCTGATTTCTGTGTGTTCCATCTGGCGAGGTCCATGTGTATATTAGTAGGAGAGAATCATTAGATTAGAAAAAGTGTAAGTCACTAAAATAAGCCAATGAGATAAAGTTGCTATGCCCTTGTTAGGGAGACTTGAGAAACACAAGAGGTGACAAATGAAGTAACTTGGCTTCTCATGAGCTGAAGAAACTCCAGAATATCTTTAAATGTTTGTGTTGTTTATGTATGTTATTATCATTATTATTTTAGTTTTTATTGTGAATTCTGTGGTAGTTTACATGTAAGAACATTAACTTTACATTCATCCTATCTTATTTCATTTCATTGCAATGATTACAATCCCCTGCATGCGTCATCAAACAACCAAAGAGTACACCCTGGAAGCCTGTCCCCCGACTGGCAGTTAGCACACAGCTCCTTTCCCTCCCTCAGTCTAGAGTCCTCAGCAGTTCCATCTCTCCAAGTCATCATCTCTGCCTCCATCTCTGGCATCACTGCTTCTCTGGACAGGGTCTTGTACTCCACTTTTCTCCCTTGATGGTCCCAGGGATCTCTGCTCCTTGAGTGTAAAATCAACTACTCCCCTCCTTTTGTTACAAAATTTCTACCTTTACCTTTCCAACACTCACAGTCAGTCCTGATAGCAATCATTCACTATTGAATAACAAGAGTCTTATCCCCATCTCCTTTAATCAGCCCCATCCAGACAGGTTGGAAACCATTCAGTGAATATTCTACCTTTCCCCACATTCTTTAGAACTAGGTTCCCTATTGAAAGCTTGTAAGCCAGTCACTTCTTGTCTTTGTAGTACCCCATTTTTGGTTAGCCAATGTCTATGTTACCCGTCCTTGTTGACCATGTGTACCAAGGGGTTAGGAATGATCCTCACTATAAAGATTTGTTTCGTCCTTTGACCTACTGCATCCACAAGCATAGGTAACGTGCATCAAATTGTAGCAGATTACTCTTTTTTTCCCTCTTCTTTCTTCCTCTAGTTGAGTTCTGATCATCAAGCCATTGAAGCCAGGTCAAGTTGGTACTATCTGCAAGTATGGGTGTTCTTGTGCATCTCCACTCACTTCATATCAACTGGATGCTTCACACTTCACTCTAGTCCTCTGTGGCTGTGGCTGTGTCTGTGTCTGTGTCTCTGGGCCCAGGAGTCCTCAGGTCTCATCATACAACTTTTGTTATTTAAGGATTCTTTGGTCAAATTATTGAATGATGCATAAAGCATCAAAAGGAGATGGAAGTAGGCTGTTGGTATGAGGTGAGCCAAGATGATGGCTGCCAAGGAGCCCAGGGATGATGGTGAC
The DNA here is from genome assembly GCF_000296735.1 of Chrysochloris asiatica. Classification (NCBI taxonomy): domain Eukaryota; kingdom Metazoa; phylum Chordata; class Mammalia; order Afrosoricida; family Chrysochloridae; genus Chrysochloris; species Chrysochloris asiatica. The sequence continues at coordinate 1,377,469 of NW_006408944.1, read as the reverse complement.
TTGTGACATACTTTGTTTCCTAACCACGCTGTGTTTCTGTGGGTTCAGGAGGGACTGAAAAACAAAAGCCCTGCCGAAATTGAGAAATCAGCTTCATCATTATCTTCAACGCCATCATTGCTGCTGAGAAACCTACTTTTTGGCCTCAGGAGAGATCTTCCTGTGGGATGGGGAAGGCAGCCCCTTCTTAGTCATTCATCTTGGAATCTCAGCGGTCGTGAAAAACCCTCCCTTTCTCAGCGTCAGAGATTGCTTTGTATAAATCCATCCCTGATTAAATCTATCAAATCCTACTGAGTCCAACACAACGTCATGTAGCACTTATAGGACTAAAAGGACTTATGATATTAGAATTACCTAAAGGATGGTGGAAGAATTCTAAATTTGAAGGTGGAAAATCAACAGTGAATTTCAGTACCACTCCAATTGCTGAGAGATTTTTCACCAGTTCTACCTTTCTGACTTTAAAATATGCTGCCTGGTACCCAAGTGAAATGCTAGATGCCCACATTGTACTGTTAACATGAGAAAATATAATAAGAATTTATTCTCTACGTGAGCCCCAGACACCTGCTAAGGTGATTGCACATTCAGAAGCAAAAGAGGAAAGTCTAATACTCAATAAAGGAAGGGCATATACTGCATCTTTAGAAGAGACAGCAGTTGCATTTGACTTTGGGCCATTAGTTCCAGTTTCAAAGAACGTATTTGGACAAAAAGGCAAAGATGAAATCATGGCATATCCACTGTACATCCTATATGAGAATGGGGAGAGATTCCTTATGTGTGTTAGCTTATTACACAGCCCTGGAAACATTGGAAAGCTGATAGGTCCATTGACCATGCATCCTGCAGCTAAAGATAATGATGATTTTGAAACTTGTGCTACGCTTTGCTTAGCCTGTATCCTCAGCATCTTAGTGATCACTACCGAATCTGGAATGCTCTATTACTCTGTTGTGCTGGAAGGGGACGAAGATGACCAGATTTCAGAAAAGTTCTGGGATTCCAGGGTTTACCTTATTCCGTCTCTGTATGTGTTTGAATGTGTTGAGTTGGAACTTGCTCTGAAACTGGCATCCAGAGACGATGAGCCATTGGAGTCTGACTTTTCTTGTCCAATCAAAATTCACAGAGATACCAAATGTCCTTCAAGATTACATTGTACTCATGAAGCTGGTGTACATAGTGTACATTGGGCTAATATGGATTCACAAACTTCACAAATTTCTTGCATCAGATGAAGAAGATAAGGATACTTTACAGGAACTTTCTATAGAACAGAAATGCTTTGCAGAACTTATCATTTGTACCAAGCCATTGCTGTGCATGCAATTGGCTCTGGTTCGAGGATTCTGGAGCAATCCTGACATTCTGAGGCCTACAATGACTTACATCACAAATACCTATGAATGTCTCATCAGACCTTTATTGCACACTCTTCACCCAGCATGTCTTCCCCTGCTCTGTGCCTGAGAAGATGTTGAAGTGGCAGCGTCTCCCCTCCGTATTCTGGCTGAAACACCGGATTCATTTGAAAAGCACATAAGGAGGATTCCTCAATGTAGTGTTGCCAACCCAGCATTTTTGAAGTCTTCTGAAAAGGATATGACCCCTTCTCAAGAAGAATGTCTACAGCTGATTAGTAGATCTACACAGGTATTCAGAGAATACTTCCTTACACAGGACCTGGCAAAGGAGGAGATTCAGCGCAGGGTCAAATAATTGTGTGACCAAAAAAAGGAACAACTAGAAGATCTCAATTATTGTCACAAGGAAAGAAAAAGCCTATGAGAAATGTCTGAGCTGACAAACATAAGGAAACTAAGGAAAAACACCAACAATCGCCTGTCAGTTTGTTGTACTGTAGTGGCTTATGAGTTGCTGTGATTCTGAAAGTATGCCACTGTTATTTTAAATACCAACAGGGTTGCCCAAGGTGGACAGGTTTCAGATGAGCTTCCAGACAAAGACAGACTAGAAAGAAGGAGTGACAAACTACTTTTGAATATTTAGTCACTGAAAACCTTATGAAAAGCAGAGAAACATTTTTAGATATAGTACCAGAAAATGAGATCCTCAGGTGGGAAGACACTCAAAATGCAACTGGGGAAGAGCTGTCTCCTCAAAGTAGAGTTGACTGTGATAAAATGAATAGATTAAAGCCTGTAGGAGAAAAGCCCACAGCACCTTCATTTGCTGATGGGCCACAACTCAAAATAGAGTACAGTTGTAAGCATCCACTGAAAATCAGAACATGGAATGTACGAAGTATGAATCTAGGAAAATTAGAAGTTTTAAAAAATGAAATAGAACACATAAACATCAATATCTTAGGCACTGGTCAGCTGAAATGGACAGGTATTGGCCATTTTGAATCTGACAACCACATGGTTTACTATGCCGGGAATGACAAATTGAAAATGAATTGTGTTGCATTTATTGTCAAAAAGAACATACCCAGATTGGTCATGAAGTACAACGATGTCTGTTATAGGAAAATGTCCATGTGTCTACAGGGAAGCCCAGTTAATACCACTATTATTCAAATGTATGCACCAATCACTAAAGCCAGTGAGGATGAAATAGAAAATTCTATCAACTTCTTCAATCTGAAATATATCAAACTTGTAATCAGGATGTATTTATCATTACTGGTGAATGGAATGCAAAGGTTGGGAACAAAGAGGAAGGTTCAGTAATTGGAAAATATGGCCTTGGTGATAGAAATGATGCTAGAGAATGCATGATAGAATTCTGCAAAATCAATGATTTGTTCATTTCACATACCTTCTTTAGACAGCATAAGAGACAACTATACACATGGACCTTTCCAGATAGAATAAACAGAAATCAAGTTGACTACATCTGTGGAAAGAGACTATGGAAAAGCTCCATATCATCAGTGAAAACAAGGCCAGGGACAGACTGTGGAACAGACCATCAATTACTCATATGCAATTCAAACTGAAGATGAAGAAAATGAAAACAAGTTCATGAGAGCCAAAATATGACCTTGAATATATCCCACCTGAATTTAGAGATCATCTGAAGAACAGATTTGATACATTAAACACTACAGACTGAAGACCAGAAGAGTTGTGGGATGACATCAAGAACATCATACATGAAGAGAGCAAAAAGTCATAAAAAGAAAAGGAAAAAAGAAAAGGTCAAAAGGGATCTCAAAAGAGACACTGAAACTTGCTCTCCACTGTAGAGATCCTAAAGCAAATGGAAGAAATGAGGAGGTAAAAGAGCTAAAGAGAAAATTTCAAAAGTCAGCTCAAGAAGATAAAGCCAAATATTATGACAAAATGTGCACAGATCTAGAATTAGAAATCCAAAAAGGAAGAACACGCTCAGCATTTCTCAAGCTGGGGGAACTAAAGAACAAATTCAAGTCTCAACTTTTCTTATTGAAAGGTTCTCTGGGGAAATTATTGAATGATGCAGAAAGTATCAAGAGAAGATCACTGTACCAAAAGGAAATGGCTAATGTTCCACCATTTCAAGAGGTAGGATATGATCAAAAGCCCATGATATTGAAGGAGGGAGTCCAAGGTGCATAGAAGGAATTATCAAGAACAAGGCACGAGGAATTGATGGAATAAAAATTGAAATCTTTCAAGAAAGTGAGGCAGCGCAGGAGGTACTCACTCATCTATGCCAGGAAATTTGGAAGAAAACTATCTGGCCAGCTGATTGGAAGAGTCCCTGTTTGTGCCCATTCCAAAGAGAGGTGACCTAACGGTATGCGGAAATCATTGGAAAATATCTTTGATATTTCATACGAGTAAAGTTTTACTAAAGGAAATAAAGTAACGGATCTAAGCATACATTGACAGAGAGGTTCAAGCCAGACTCAACAGAAACCATGGAACGAAGGATATCATGGCTGATGTTCTACGGATCTTGACTGAAAGCAGAGAATATCAGAAAGATGTTTACCTGTGTTTTATTAACTATGCTAGGCTTTCAATTGTGTGGATCATGACAAGCGATGGACAACCTTGCAAAGTATAAGTATTCCGGAACGCTTAATTGTGCTCATGAGGAATCTGTACCTGGACCAAGAGGCAGTTGTTCTAAAAGAACATGGAAGCACTGAATGGGTTAAAATTAAGAAAAGGTGTACAACAAGGTTGTATCCTTTCACCAAACTTATTCAACCTGTATGCAGAGCAAATAACTTGAGAATCTGGGTTCTATGAAGGAAAAAATGGCATCAAGATTGGAAGAAAACTCATTAACAACCTGTGATATGCAGACGATACAACCTTGCTTGCTGAAAGTCAAGAGGACTTAAAATATTTACAGATGAATATCAAAGAACATATCCTTTGGTATGGATTACTCTGAATGTAAAGAAAACAAATATCCTCACCACTGAACCAATAAACAACATTCTTATCAATGGAGAAAAGATTGAAGTTGTCAAGGACTTCATTCTTCTTGGATCAACTATCAACACTCATGGAAAAAGAAATCAAATGACACACTTCATTAGGCAAATCTGCTGAACAAGACCTTTTAAAGTGTTGAAGATCAAAGATGTCAGCTTGAGGACTAAGGTGTGCCTGACCCAAGCCATAGTATTTCAATAACGTCATATGGATGTGAATGCTGGACAGTGAATAAGGAAGACTGTAGAAGAATTGATGTTTTAGAGTTATGGTGTTGGAGGAGAATATTGAAAGTGAAATGGGCTGCTAAAAGAACCAATAGATCCATTTTGGAAGAAGTGCAGCCAGAGTGCTTTTTGAAGACCAGGATGGCCAAACTTCATCTTTGATACTTGGGACATATTGTCAGGAGGGACCAGTTGCTGGATAAGGATATCATGTTTGTAAGGTGGAGGGTCAGAGAAAAAAGAGGAAAACCCCTAAAAAGAAGAATTTGCCAAGTGGCAGCATCGATGAACTCAAACGTGGCAACAATAGTGAGGTTGGCCCAGGATCGGGCAGTGTTTCAGTCTGCTGTTCATATGGTCGCTATGAGATGGTACCGACTTGATGGCACCTAACAACAACAACAAGAAGAAACAAGAAGATATCATGAGCAGGATGAAAAAGGTGCTGCACGGTTTTCACTGTCAGCTCCCAATCCTGTCTGACAGTGAGAGACACATGAAGAAAGAGCCATAATTGATTCCTGATCAACACCGACATTTGGGCAACATAATCAAGCAGATCATTATGAAAAAGGACTATCAACAGTGGAAGATGGAAAATGTACTAAGTCCTCAAAACCCACCATTACTCTTAGTGCCTACCAGCAAAAGTGCATGCAGTTCATGCTGAAGAAGAAGTGTGAACACATAAGGGAAATGGTGAAGCAAATCAATGATATCTGAAATCAGATCAACTTCTGACACCACCAGGACAGAGTCATAGCTTAAGAGAACTGAAGTTAACACAACTGAAGATGTAAATCCTACACTGTAAACAAACATTTTCTAATTTATAAGGAAGCATTTTGAGTGAAAAAAAAAAAAAAAGATGGAAGGAATACACAGAGTCATTGTACTAAAAGGAAATGTTTGATGTTCAATCGTCTCAAGAGGTAGCATATGTTCAAGAGCCAATAATACTGAACAAAGAAGTCCAAGGTGCATTGAAGGAGTTGGCAAAGAACAAGGCAGCAGGAATTGATGGAATATAAATTTAATTATTTCAAGAATGTGAGGTGGCATAGGAGGCACTATGCCAAGAAAGTTTGAAGACAACTATCTTGCTTGCTGATTGGAAGAGATCTGTATTTGTGCTTATTGCAAAGAGAGGTGGCCCAATGGAATGCGGAAATCATTGGACAATATCTTTGATATCCCATGCAAGCAAAGTGTTATTAAAGGTAATGCAGAAACGGCTGCAAGCATACATTGACAGAAAACATCCAGAAATTCAAGCCAGATTCAGAAGAGTCTGTGGAATGAGGAATATCATTGCTGATGTCTGATGGATCTTGGCTCAAAGCAGAATGTAAGAAAGATGTTTACCTGCACTTTGTTAACTATGCAAGAAAACCAAAATCCTCACCACTGGACCAATAAACAACATTCTTACCAATGGAGAAAAGATTGAAGTTGTCAAGGACTTCATTCTTCTTGGATCAACTCAAGTGTGGCAGTGGTAGTGAGGTTGGCCCATGATCGGACATTGTTTCGTTCTGCTGTGCATGGGGTCTCTATGAGTTGGTTCCGCCTCGATGGCACCTGACAACAATGACAATGGCTAGAGATCTTGAACATTTCTTCATATGTTTGTTGGCTATCTGGATCTCCTCCATGGTGAAGTGTCTGTTCATGTCCTGTGACCATTTTTTAATTGGGTTATTTGTCTTTTTCTTGTAGAGGTGTCGTATGTTCCAATATATTTTAACTTAGTCCCTTTTGTGATGTGTCATTGCAAAATATTTTTTCCCACTCTTTGGGTTCTCTTTTTACTCTTTTAGTGAAGCAATTTGATGCACATAAGTTTTTAAATTTTAGTGTAACAATCATCTGTTTTTTCTACTTTTGTTTGTGTAATTTTCAAAATGTTTGGTAGTCTGTTTATGCCCTGTATTAGAGCTCTCACATTTGTCACTAGTTTTTTCATTGATGTCCTTCATAATTCTGGGATTCACATTTAGGTTTTTAATCTATGCTGAATTGATTTTTGTGTATGGGGTGAGGTAAATAACTTATTTCAATCTTTTGCATAATGCTTTCCAGTTCAGCCAGCACCATCTGTTGAAGAGGCTATCTTTTCCCCTGAAATATACTTAGGTATTTTATTGAAAATCAGTTGGCTGTATGTGGATGAGTTAATTTCTGGATTCTCTATTCTGTTCCATTGATCAACGTATGTTTCATTGTACCAATACCAGGCTATTTAGACCACTGTAGCCATGTAATAAATTTTGAAATCAGGGATTGAGAGGCTTCAAATTTTGTTCTTCTTAAGAAGTGTTTTGCTTATCCTGGGTATCTTTCCTTTCCATGTAAAGTTTGTAATCATTTTTTCCATCTCTTTGAAGAATGTCATTGCAATCTGGAATGGGATTGCATTATATGTGTAAATTGCTTTGGGCAGTATCGACATTTTCACAGTGTTAAGTCTCCCTTTCCAGTAGCATGGTATATTCTATTTTTGTAGGTCTCTTTTGATTTGTTGTAGTAGTTTTTTTGTAGTTTTTTTTGTATAGGTCTTTTGTTTCTCAGGTTACATTTTTCTCAGATATTTCATCCTTTTGGTGTTATTTCTTGAGTTTAGATGTGTTTTATGCAGAATACAGTGTTACAAAGGAAATCACAGCTTAGGTAGACTCTCAGGATTAAATGGAGCTGTTTTAATTTGGTAGTTCTGTGTTGATATAGACCAAGTAGCATTCTTTACTCAGTGTATTTCTTTTGAATTTAAAAAAGATAACTAATTAGATACCATTGGAAGATCTTAATAGATAATTATTTCAACTTAATATTAGCTCTTTCATATTGATTTAGACAATGTTGACAGAGAAACAAGAGTTAAGTCTAACATTTACCTTTGTGCCTTTCTCTTCAATGGTGTTAGGGGAGTGAACCATTTTACATGTTTTTTATTTACTAATGAAGTCAGATTGGATAGAAATTGTTGCATACAGATATTATAAGAATGATTAGAATTAGTTATAAATTTTTGAAAAATTTATCTTGTGGGGAAAGCATTGTATGTTGTAATTGTTAGGGGTCATCAAGACAACATCAACTCATAGCGGTCCCATGCACAACAGAACGAAACACTTCCCAATCCTGTACCAACCTCCAAATCATCATTGCTACACATGAGCCCATTGGTGCTGTCACTCTGTCAGTTAATCTCATTTGAAGTCTTCCTTTTTTTTTTTTTTTTTTGTTTATTGTCCACTTTACCAAACATGATATCTTTCTCCAGTGGCTAGTCATTTCTGACAAAATGTCTGAAGTATGAGAAACAAAATCTGGTGATTCTGGCTTCCAAGGAGTATTCTGGCTGTACTTCTTCCAGCACAGATTCGTGCGTTCTTTTGGAGGCTAATGTTTCTTTTAAAATTCTCCCCTTACACCAGAACCCAAATGCATCAATTCTTCTATGGTCATCTTTATTCATTGCCCAACTTTCACAGGCATATGAGAACATTAAAAAATACCATGGCTAGGGGAATGTGAATCAGTCTTCAAACTGACACTTTTGTTCTTGAACATTTTAAAGATTTCTTGTGGAGCAGCTTTGCCTAATACAGCATTTGATTTCTTGACTGCTGCTTCCGTGAGTGTTGATGATTGATCTGAGCAAAATTAATTATCTGAAAATTTTAATCTTTTCTCCATTTATCATGATGCTATTGATTGGTGCAATTGTGAGGATTTTTGCTTTCTTTACACTCAGGTGCAACCCATACCAAAGACTGTGGTCTTTGATCGTCAAGTATTTTAAGTCCTATTCACTTTTAGTAAGCAAGTTTGTGTCATCTGCATACAATACCACAAACTATTAATGGATCTTCCTTTAACTCTGAAGCTATATTTTTCTTCATATGATCCAGTATTCACTTTCAATAAGCAAGTTTGTATCATCTGCTTACAACAAACTACTAATGAATATTCTTTCAACTCTGAAGCTATGCTTTTCTTTATATGATACAGCTTCTCAAATCATTTGCTCAACACACGGATTTAATAAGTAAGGGGAAAGAATGTGACTTTGGCAGATACCTTTCCTAATTTTAAACCATTCAGTGTTCCCTTGTCCTGTTCTAATGATTACTTTTTATTCTATGTACAGGTTCTTAATGAGCACAATTAAGTATTCTTAATGAGCACAATTAAACATTCTTTGCAATGTTGTCCATAACTTTTCATGATCCACATCATTGAAAGCCTTTACATAATCAATTAAGCACAGGTAAACACCTTTCTAGTATTCTCTGCTTATAGCCATCTGATGTCAGCAATGATATCTTTTATTCCACGTCCTTGTCTAATCTAGTTTGAACATCTGGCAGTTCCTTATAATGCACTGCTGCAAAATTTTAAAATTATTTTCTGCAAAGTTTTACTTTAATGTGACATTAATGACAATTTCTACATTTCAATGGGTCACATTTCTTTGGAAAGTGCACAAATATGGATTTCTTCCAATCAGTTGACCATATAGCTGGCTTCCAAATTTCTTGGCATAGATGAGGGAGTGCCTCCAGTATTTTATCCGTTTTTTGAAATATTTCAATTTGTATTCCACCAATTCCCGACACCTTCCTCTTTGCGAATGCCTACAGTGCACCTTGGACTTCCTCCTTCAGTATACTTGACTCTTGCTCATATGCTACCTCTTGAAATTATTTAACAATGACCATTTATTTTGGCATAGTGACTATATGCTTTCCTTCCATCTTCTTTTGATCCTTTCTGCATTATTCAATAGTTTGCACATACAACCCTTCAATATCACAAGCCAAGTCTTGATTTTTTTTTCTTCGTTCCCTCAAGTTGAGAAATGGTGAGCATTTTCTTCCTTTTGGTTTTCTTACTCCATATCTTACACATTTCATTATAATTTGTGACTATGTCTTTTTTTTTTTTTTCAAAATCCCAACATTTTAATTTATTCTAATAGGGTTAAGACTGTATTTTTAAAAAGTCAATATAGCTAGAATTAGACATTAACAATATAGAAATAAATAAATATGCTTGTGAACTTGGATACTCTACAAAATATATGCTCTAAACAATTTCTATATGGAATAACAACTTAGCATTCTTCCTTTTACATTATAAAATAATGGAAAAAATTTTTTAATGGTTTAGATTTTAGGATTAAGGTCACTAAAATCAGTTTTGTCATCTAAAATTTGTATCTGATCCATATAACTAAATTTAATGGTATGCTGACTCATGGTCTTGTCTTTTCTTTAAAATTCTTCAAAACTTGTCATTTGAAAGTTACATTGATAGAGAACACAATTGTTGTTGTTAGGTGCCATTGAATCAGTTCCGTCTCAAAGCGACCCTATGTACAACAAAATGAAACATTGCTTGGGCCTGTGCTATCCTTACAATTGTTATGCCTGAGCTCATTGCTACTGCTACCATGACAATCCATTTTGTTGGGGATCTTCCTCTTTCTTGCTGACCCTCCACTTTACCTAATATGAGGTCCTTCTCCAGGAACTGGTCCCTCCTGATAACATGTCCAAGTATGAGCGAGGACACAGTAGGAATATGAAAAAGTTTTGCTTTCTAGGATTTTTTAGAAAACGGGAGCCTTCAAAAAAAGTTTATGGAAAAATGTAATTAAAATACAGAATATCCCTCATGAACTTTTTGAAGTTCCTTTATACAATGCCTGTATCAGCTTTACAAAATGCTAATAAAAATGAAAACAGTAAGACTATAGGTGGAATCCTGAACAGCATCCAGAATCTTCAGAGGTGGGAAATTTCCTCTTGAAAGGAAGGGCAGACCAGCCTGGAGCAGCTGCCACTCCTCCAAAACATTCTGGTATCTGTACATCTACTGCCAACTGCATACATAATTGCTTTTTTTCCAACACCTGGTGCACCACAAATTTCTGTTGTTTTTGTTAAAGGTACTCCACCCCCAAGAATATGATCTAGTGCTGAACAGAAGGTAATTATGAATCCCTAGGTATGCTCCTGCTCAAGAAGTCCCAGTGCTGTAAATGTCTTGCCTGACTCAGATGTACCAGCAGGTCTTGGTATATTTGTGAGATGTTCTCTTATTATTATTTGCAGCATTTCTAAGGCTTGTTTTTTAGATATCCCAACTTCTTTGCTGATCTCGGAAGGTTTCACCTCTAGGAGTTCCTCAGCAGTCTGAAAACCTGCAAACACCAATTTCCATGACTTTGTTTTTTTGAGTTGTTCTTTGAGATTTTCTATTCGGCTCCTTTACCTCCACATTTCATCCATTTGATTTTGTATCTCTACACTGGAGAGCAAGTTTTAGTCTCTGACATGCATTTTGATACTTTTGTTTTTGTCTTCTTAATGACCCTTCCTGCATGATGTTCTTGATGTCATCCCACATATACATCAAATTTCAGGACTAATAAATGTGTTGACATGCAAATGAGAGTTAGGTATATCTAATCTATAATGTTTATATTGGACTATATTTATAAGTGGAGTCCTGTTGTGGCACTGTGGGTTAATGCACCAAACTGCAGAACCATTTGACCTGCAAGGTTGGCAGTTCAAGCTCACCAGCTGCCCCTTGGAAATCCTATATAGGGTCGCTATGGGTCAGAACCAACTCGACAGAACTTAGCAACAACAACAATATTTATAAGTGGAGTCCTGGTGTGATGCTTTGGGATAAGCACTGGACCACAAGGCTGTTTTGAACCTCAAAGTTGGCAGTCAAACTCCAACTTATCACTCCTTGGAAACACTATACATACAGGCTGGCTATGAGTTGGAACCAACTTAATAGCACTTATCAGCAACAACAATATATTCATAAGCAGCTTTATTGAATTTAATATTAAGAAATAGATTTACCTAGGCATTTGCCTAAGGTATGCTTGGTATTTTCAATATGCTCATATGCATATGAAAGGTGTACGAGTAAGCTGAGTAAGGAAGACAGTAGAAGAATCTATGAATTTTAATTATGGAGAAGAATAATAAAAGTATCAGGGTCTGGCAGAAGCACAAACAAATGTGTCTCCAAACATAAGCAGCAGAAAGTCCTTAAAAGGCAGGGGAATCAGACTTCATCTCTCATACCTCAGACATGTTGTAAGGAGGCATCAGTCTCTGAAGAAGCACATCATGCTTGGTAAAGTGGAGGATCAATGAAAAGAGGAAATTCTCCAAAGCAATGGATTGACATAATAATGGACTGACAGCAACAATGACTTCAAACCTAACAATTGTGAGAGTGCTACAAGAAAGAAGGTGTTTCATTTGTTGTGCATAAGGTTGCTCAGAGTCTGAACTGACTCAAGAGCATGTACAACACAAGAGATATTTACATAAAACCTTCAGTTCCATGTATGATAACAGTATTAATAGAATTTAAATTCCGTTCTGTTACTTCTACTCAAAGCACAACTGACAGCCTGAGGAAGACTCAGATAGCTTACTTAATATAATGTTTCTGAATCGTGTATTTGGTCAGAATCAAGCTTTTCATGATCAGTATAAACAAATTGGAGTGAAAAAGAATGACCAAACTTTATGGGAAATAAGATAATGGAAAATTAATTCAAATCTAGTGTGGTTATACATTGCAGGTTTTAAAATTGCATTTTGCCAGTATGTGATATGAAACTGTCTTCATACTAAATAAGATTTAAGGAAAATAACAGATTGAATGTTGCCATTGCCATATACTTGGTATTTGGGGGGCTCAAAATTCTTGGAATTACTGAAAATAAAATGATGGAGGTATTAAACACATTTATTCACAACATAATATGATTTTGAAAAACCACCAAAGATAATTAATTGCACATATTGCATAAATTAAACAATATTTCATATGTGCATCTACATGCTTGTGTCTATAAAGGTTAATCAAATGATCGCTTTCCAAAGAATATTGGTGAATTAAGAATATCAGCTGTTATATGTGAAACCTATTTGTTAATGATGAGTCAGCAGAATTCAAGAGGTTGGTTTATGGTTATGATTTTATGAAGAAAATGTCACCGATTATTCATCTCTGCAAGAAATTTGGAAGACACCTATCTGGCCGACTGATTGGAAGAGATCCATATTTGTGCCCATTCCAAAAAGAGGTGACCCAAGGAAATGCAGAAATCATCTGACAATCTCTTTGATATGTCAAGCGAGTAAAGTTTTGCTAAAGGTAATACAGAAAACGGCTACAATAATATATTGACAGAGAACGTCCAGAGGTTCAAGCTGGATTAAGAAGAGGCCGTGGAATGAGAGTTATCATTGCTGATGTCTGAGAATCTCAGAAAGCTATCATTGATGATGTTCAGAGAATCTCAGAAAGATGTTTACCTATGCTTTAGTGACTGCGCAAAGGCTTTGGAGTGTGTAGATCATGACAAGCTATGGACAACATTGCGAAGTATGAGTATTCCACAACACTTAATTGTACTCATGAGGAATCTGTACCTGAAGCAAGAAGCAATTGTTCGAACAGAGTATGCGAACACTGAACGTTTTAAAATTGGGAAAGGTCTGTGACAAGATTGTGTTCTTTCACCATACTTATTTAACCTGTGTGCTGAGCAAATAACACGAGAAGCTGGGTTTTATGAAGAAAAACGTGGCATCAGGATTGGAGGAAGACTCATTAACAACTTGCAATATGCAGATGATACAACCTTGTGTGCTGAAAGTGAAGAGGGCTTGAAACATTTACTGATGAAGATCAAAGAGCACAGCCTGCAGTATGGATTGCATCCCAATGTCAAGGAAACAAAAACACTCACCATTGGACCAATAAACAATATTCTTTTCAACGGAGAAAAGATTGAAGTTGTCAAGGACTTCATTCTTCTTGGATCAACTATCAACATTCATGGAAGCAGCAGTCAAGAGATCAGATGACATATTGCATTAGACAAATCTGTTGCACAGGAACTTTTTTAAGTGTTGAAGAGCAGAGATGTCACCTTGAGGACTAAGGTGCCCCTGACCCAAGCCATAGTATTTCAATAACCTCATATGGATGCGAAAGCTAGACAGTGAATAAGGAAGATCGTAGAAGAATTGATGCCTTTGAATTGTGGTGTTGTAGAAGAATACTAAAAGTGCCATGGACTGCCAAAAGAACCAATAGATCTGTTTTGGAAGAAGTGCAGCCATAGTGCTCCTTGGAGGCCAAGATGGTTAAACTTCATCTCTCATACTTCGGACATATTGTCAGGAGAGAACAGTCGCTGGAGAAGGATACCATGCTTGGTAAGATGGAGGGTCAGAGAAAAAGAGGAAGACCCCCAATGAGATGGTTTGGCCAGGTGGCATCATTGATGAACTCAAGTGTGGCAGCAGTAGTGAGGTTGGCCCAGGATCGGATATTGTTTCGCTCTGCTGTGCATGGGGTCACTATGAGTCGATTCCGACTCGATGGCACCTGACAACAACAACAACTCTGCTGACATATGTGTCCTAATAGTACAAGAGTTTACTCATAACCAATAAATGCCATTTAAAGATCAATAAGTTTCTTTTGAATTACACATAAATATTAAGTATATAATTAGGATACCTAATAGTGACATATATATGGTGATTTAGTAAGAATACAAACAGAATATTGAACTGTATTGAATGAAGTTAATTTGTGAAATGGGCTCCTGAAAGAGATTATGAATATTGGGGAATATTCCAAAAAATATTAGCACTTACATCTGAAAATATATATGGAAACACTGTAGAAAAAAGAAGAAACCTAAGTTATTAGGGTTATAAAGTTATCTGTAAAGGTATAGCAATCTTGTTTATGGAAATTATACCATGCAATATATATTTAGAACCATGTATGAGCAAAGTGCCATGTTTTACAATTGTCTTACAATTTAAAATCATGATCAATTTGGAAATATAAAAATAATTTATTTATTAAAGGGGATGTTATAGTTGAAGTTAACTATGAGCTGGAGTATATCCTTCCAACCATTTTTGTAAGTAACCTATAGTATTAAAGAATATTAATAATATGTTGATGAAGTAGAAAGGGGTTATCTTTACATATGTAAATCTTAATTTACAAAATAAATCATATACATCATTATATGGTGTTGAATATAAGACCATTCTATTTATTGCTGTAAACTATATATAAAATTCACTTTAAATTATATACACAAATTAAACAGCACAGTCTTACTTATACAAAACCATTGAGGAGGCTTCAAAATGTTTGTTACCAAAAGGAATGAAAAAGTAATGGAAGTTTTCCATGCACTTATTAAAGACCTTAAGTATGAGTATTCCAGAACACTTAATTGTGCTCGTGAAAAATCTGTACACGGACCAAGAGGCAGTTGTTCAAACAGAACATGGGAACACTGGTTTAAATTTAAGAAAGCTGTGCAACAGGGTTGTATTCTTTCACCATACTTATTCAACATATATGCTCAGCAAATAATCCAAGAAGCTGGGTTATATGAAGAAGAATGTGGCATCAGGATTGGAAGAAGACTCATTAACAACCTGAGATAAGCAAATGATACAACCTTGCTTGCTTAAAATGAAGAGGACTTAAAATATTACTGATGAAGATCAAAGAGCACAGCCTTCGGTATGGATTGAATCTCAATGTAAAGGAAACAAAAATCCTGACCACTGGACCAATAAACAGCATTCTTATCAAGGGAGAAGGGATTGAAGTTGTCAAGGACTTCATTCTTCTTGGATCAACTATCAACACTCATGTAAGCAGCAAATCAAGATATCAAGCAACATATTGCATTAGGCAAATTGGCTGCACAAGACCTTTTTAAAGTGTTGAAGAGCAAAGATAGCAGCTTGAGGACTAAGGTGTGCCTGCCCCAAGACATAGTATTTTCAATAACCTCATATGCATGCAAAAGTTGGACAGTAAATAAGGAAGACGTTGGAAGAATTGGTGCTTTTGAATTATGGTGTTGGAGGAGAATATTAAAAGTGCCATGGGCTGATGAAAGAAATAACAGATCTATGTTGGACGAAGGACAGACAGAGTGCTCTTTGGAGGCCAGGATAGCCAAACTTTGCCTCTCATATTTCAGATATATTGCCAGGAGGTACTAGTAACTGGAAAACGATATCATGTTTGGTAAGGTAGAGGGTCAGAGTAAAAGAGGACAACCCCCAGCAAGATGGAATGGCAAAGTGGGAGCATCAAAGAGTTTAAGCATGGCAACAATTGTGAGGTTGGCCCAGGACCGGCCAGTGTTTTGTTCTGTTGTGCATAAGGTCACTATGAGTCTGTACCAAAGCGATGGCACCTAACAACAACAACAACAACAACATATTTCTGGGCAGGAAAAAGATAAGGCTTTCTGCTCCTGAAAAGATTTACAGCCTTGGAAACCCTATACAGGGCTGTTATGACTTGGAAATGACACAATGACACTTAACAACAAAAAGATGTATTGTGATACTCATTAAATATGCTTCAATATTAACTGCTTTTATTTTTATCTCAAGTGTATCTAACTACATTTCATTCCAGAGTTATTTGAGATAGAATATACATCAGTTTCTGGAACAGAAAACAGGATCTCTGAAACATGTGAATAAGGTGCTTAATATGGAGTGCCCAGCTTCTGCAAATGGTGCTACTCACCTAAAGGTGGGTGATTTGGGTCCAGCCAGAGATTCCTAAAAGAAAAGCCTGATGATACATTTTTTAAAATGTTTTATTGAGAATTATGTGATCATTTACAAGGAGGAACATTAGCTTTACATTCATCCTATCATATATTTTTCATTGTCATGATTAAATTCCCCTCCATTCATTATCAAACAACCAAAGGGTATTCTCCACAATCCTGCACCTTGGTCGTCAGCACAGAGCCCCTTTCACTCCCTGGGTCTAGAGTCCCCAGATATTCCATATCTCCACATCATCTTCTCTGCCTCCATCTCTGGCATTACTCTTTCTCTGGGCAGGTCTTCTGATCCTGGACTGCAAAGTCACCCACTCTCCTCCTTTTGATACAAAACATCTACCTTTACATTTCCAACCCTCACAGTCAGTTATGATAGCAATTATTCATTATTGTACCACAAGAGTCCTATCATAATCTGCTTTAATCAGCTCTGCCCAGAAATACTGGATATTCAGTGGAGATACTACCTTCCTCTGTGCCCACTGGATCTAGGATCCCTTATGAAAGCATGTAACCCAGTCACATATTGCCTTTGTAGCCCCCGCACTCTGGGTAGCTAATGTCCAAGTTGCTCATCTCTGTCTACTCTGTGTATGGAGGGGGTGGGAATGATCCTCACTGTAAAGATTTGTTCCCTTTTTTAAGCTACTACATCCATAGGTTTAGGTCAAGTTCATAAAATTGTGTCAAATTACTCTTTTTTTGTCCTCTTCTTTCTTCTTCTAGTTGAGATCTGATCATGTAGCCATTGGAGCCAAGTTAAGTATTATCTGCAAGTGTGGGTGCTCTTGTACATATGCATAACACCCTCACTTCTTATCAGATGGATGCTTCACTCTTCACTCTAGTCCTCTGTGGCTATGTCACTGACTCTCAGCCTGGGAATCCCCAGGTCTTGCCATAATGCTGGCCAACCAGGTCTTCATCAGGGTTCAAAGGAGTGTATTGAATGTGATAGGACTTAGCTCACAGCTTCATTGCTGTTTTTCCTTCACTTCCCCTTATCGGTGACCAACATGGTTACCAGTCACATTGTCTGCTAATGTATTCCCCTTGAGTCTTAATCTTGGAAGAGGATTGCCCTGAGGGGACCCAACCACTTGCCTTGATGTCACCTGGATGAGCAACGGAATTCTGTTCTTGCTTTTTATTTTTCCTGTTGGTCTTTCGTTCAGAAGTATCTTCTGTTCTTCTAGCCACTCCAGGCTGATCTGTTTGTCATTTCAAGTAGAGATTTCCCACCTCAGAAGATTCTGGATGGGGTTTGGGATTCGAATTATGGTCTAATGCAATGCAGAGGCTGTACAGGAAGTCTCCTTCACTGAGCAAGTTGTAGCTCCATTATAGGTATTCCAATCAATTAAAGGCAGAAGACAGACTTACAACCTTTCTATAATAATTCTGGATATTCCTTTCACTCCTTCTCAAGTGTCTATTTTAAAATGGTATGCAAGAGAAACCAAGATTCAAAAGATAGCCAAGCATCATAACATTATTAACCTCCTTTTACCCATTCAAACCATGCCTCAATCCCTGTATCCCAGGGACCTGTTGTTCCAAGGTTATGCATACATCATTATTTACCTCTGTCCCACTTAGCCCATGCAAACCTTCCTGATTGATTTCCTATGTGACTTGTTCTTCCATTCCCCTCCCCCTTCTTGTGTATTGCTCTACTCCCCAACACCAAAGCTATCCTTTCTCTATTCCCTACCTTGTGTTCTCCCTTCCCCTCCCTACCCACATCCCAGCCTGATATCACAGTAACCAGCAAATAAATTTTTTCCCCATATTTTAGTATGGGATCTTTTTCTTAGTCTTTTACAAAAGTGGTCCTATACAGTATTTCTTCTTTTGTGAATGACTAATTTCATTCAACATAATGTTCTCAAGGTTCATCCATGTTATGCAGTGGCTTACAGCTTCCTGTTTATTCTTCAAGGTAGCATAATATTCCATTGTGTGTATGCACGGCAGTTTTTTGTATCCATTTTTCCATTGGTAGGTACTTAGGCTGTCTCCATCTTTTTGCTATTGTAAACAGTGCTGCTATGAACATTGTTGTGCATATATCTACTCATGTTATGGCTTGTATTTCTTGTGGGTAATTACCAAGTAGAAGAATTGCTGGATCATAAGGTATTTCTATTTCCAACCTTCTGA